>NC_134835.1:3862290-3917123 GCF_004210375.1 Tachypleus tridentatus
AAATACTGGTTATATACACAAAATTTTACAAACTATGCCAGTCTTCTATCTGGTCTAAAACTGAATATTTTATCGACGGTCCGGATCTACGACGAGTAAATTAATTTGATTGATGTCGTTTGCACCTTATTTAAGCTGTCTTTATTGGCTGTACGCTTATAAGCCGGTTTTTTTTACTAAAGTATATTATTGTCTTCGTTGAAATACTAATGCCCGAAGTTAATTCTCTGAAGTTGAACGGTTCATAATGTTCGAAATATATAAATGTTCTTGCTCAAATTCTGTAGTTTTCCTGTTAATAAGCGTTAATAACAAGTATAGCTTCTGGGGCTTATAATGTAATTACTAGCTGGCAAATAGTAATAATTGTATCTTAGTGCATCTCTTTTATAAAACAATCACACGAAATTCTCGAACGTTCAACAATATTCGAAAACACATAAACCACATGTTATTGATTCTTGCTCTCAGTATCTTCTACAAATTTAAAGAATAGACAGGACATCAATATACATCACGTACATCAAAATGAAACAGATGTAGGTATTACAATAAATACAGTACATCTGTTACAATCAACAATGGAATGCTGCTCTGGAGAATAAAACCGGTAATATAAAACATTTATGTTACGGAAATAAAAATGACGAGCCTCACAGTTTTATAAATTATGTGAAGGTAAGTAACTTAACGTTAACTCATTATACACGTGATAAATACGTTGGGATGTCATTCTTACATGAAAATCAAAGTGAGGTCACACAATTCACAACAAAACGTGTACATCTGTTATAGAATCTATCTATAAAATAAATATTTGTTTATTTTGGTTTTGTATAAGCTACACGAGGCTATCTGCACTAGTCGTGTTGGCAGTGTAAGCTAGTCATCACCATTCACTGCCAACTCTTGGGCTACTCTTTTACCAACGAATAATGGGATTGACCGTAACATTATAACGCTCCCACGGCTGAAAGGGTGAGCATGTTTGGTGTGACTATGATTCGAACCAGCGACCCTCGGTTTGTGAGTCAAGTGCCTCAACCATTTGGTCATGCTGGGCCATAAAAGAAAGAATAACTAAGAAACAGCTAGTAACTTCTTATGTACCACCTGCTTGTCAAATCTTGCTGATTCTAGAAATATAAAACAAACAAAAATATTGCGATCAAAGTAAACAATTTATTTACCATCCTATTAAGATGAATACAGAAAATACGACATATTACAAATATTACAGAATCGTGACTATCACATAGTCTGACATAAGGAGAGACTACTTCAACGAGATACTAGGGTGTCTGACCCAGTGGCATTTGTAGATTGATAAAGAGTTAATTTCCACAGAAGTAAGCAATTCAACGATACATAGTTACTTCTTATTATTCTGGAATCAATAAAACAGAATAAGTTACCATAAATTTCCTTATATAGCAGATGACGGAGCTCCTATTTGTCAAGTCCACCACCATGAGCAGACAAACATGACATCACATTTCAAGGATTGCCTGGAAAGAAAGAGCATTGTAACCTTTCCCTCAAGGTAATAGTTGTAAAGATATATGAGTATTATCATTATTCAATATCATTAATTTATAAATGTTGGCTTCCATGGTTAGGATAAGTTATTAGATGACACAATGTAATTATTGTATCATAAAACTGTAGGAGTCAGAGTGAGAGTAGTTAGTCCGGAATTATCATGGCGAAAGGATACCGCCTCCAGGACTGACTGACTGACCGACTGCCTCAGGGGGAACGAGAGGGGATAATGTTATCAAAGGTGAGTAGGTCATAGTTTTAAAATTGCCACAAGTGACCCGTTGCTAGGTCGCCATGACAGGCGATCATTATGTCATAGTTCAAGTAATTCGTAATGATGAAATACTCACTTGAATTTAAAATTTATTCTCAAGATGGCTGCTAGGGATATTGAAAACTGTAATTAAAATAAATAAGTTTGAAACGTTGTTCTGTATTTCATTTTAATAAAGTTTTAATACCCATACCAGCTGTCTTGAAATACAGTTCAACGAGTGTCACCATAGGGCGCAACTAACTTATGTGGGGCCGAGATTATACTTCCATACTCAACAGGCGGCCATAATGAACGATTACATCACAAAGTGAAACATATTTCTGAGTGGTCATGTCCCATCACGCCAATAATAAATTTATTAGATCATCCTTAAAGCCTCTTTAAAACTAATTCATTAAATCACCCTAAAAAGGACAATGAATGCTGATTAAGTCATCTTACCACAAAGTAGAAAATATGTTTTAAGCAGTCATGAAGCATAAACACGTTTCAACAAAACATAATTAATTACTAATTTGATTGTTAGTTAAATTGTCATAAAAGGGCTTATAATCAGTTGATTAAATTTCCTGTCCTTAAAGGATGATATTTAATTAAAACTTTTAGTTATCAACCAAGTTTTAAGATTTTGAGTGATATAATAAATTTTCAAAAACATTATTTAACATTTTTTGAATGGAATTAGAAATCAGGTCTAGATTGAACAATACTACATAGTTAGTCAAGGACCAAGTAATTGAAGTTCTGCTAACAATTCAGTGTTTGCAACAAAAATATTGGTTAATATAATGATTTTATAATAATAGACGCGAATCAATATTCACTTTACACTAATAATTAAAATTTTCTTTATTTAGAAAATTATACAAAACATATGAAAATAAATCAGCCACCTTATTTACAGTTTGAAACTGATCTTCAATATACAAAGCAAGAATTGTAAAATGTCACTCATCAGGAATATTTCAATGTTTACTCTTATAAAGGTGTAAATAAAACAAGTGTATTAGAAACATGCAGACAGGGAATGAATACATCAAAAAGAAGTATTTTGATCGTTTATATAACATAGACAAACAACATACAACGTCTATTTCAGTATCTCTCAAGTTTCTCATGAAAAAGAGATAATACATACCTTTTCTTTCACATATTATGAATCCAGTATTGTTTACAATTCAAGTAAATTATTACTTCTATTACACTAACTTTCAATCTAGAACTCATACATTTGTCGCGTAATCATAACACGGAAAGTTAGATACACAATCTTAACATTTTGAAGGTTTAAATATGTAAAAAAGATATCAATATCATCCGTCTTACAATTTGGACAACTCGTAACATTGGAGTAATAAATACATAATTTCTTTCAATGTTTCACAAACCATACATATTATTTGAATGAGACAGTTATTATAATATAACCAGTATTTATCCACCACCACTAAATATAATAAATGAACGACTCACTGATTACTATTTTTTAAAATAAATACCAGTTGATACACTGATGGATTTCTCTCTATTCTGTATATTGTAAATATTTCATCTGTCCATCAAGGTATATAATTTTTTTAATTTATGTTTCACTTTACTAACACGTACTTGATTGCCTACTTTGTGAAGGTTTACTTTAGTGAGTAGTTTGTAAAGTGTTTTATACCCCTCAGACTGATTAAAATGATTAACATCTATTGGTCTCACACTTAATGCTACAATGATACGACTAATTACAGACTCTGATAAGGTGTTTCAGCATAGTGATATATTTATAAGTTCCACGATGAGTAAAGTAGCGCTGCATTCTAGTTTTAAGAGTATGATTAAACTATACTATTATAGACCCTTTTGTTTCGTTATGTGTAGTAAAGAAGTGAATGTGTCATTTCTTGAGACGTCATTGAAAGACACGATTAACAAACTCTGTACCGGCACCATGTTGAAGTTTACAAAGTTCATAACCTTGCTTTGAAATTTGTTTGAAAGATTTTACAAGTATTTCACCTTTTCTATCCTTGAAAGGAACAACCCAAGTGTATCTAGAAAAAATGTTGATACACGTGAGTAAACACTCAAAGTGATTGTTATATTGGCCTAAATCCACCAAAATCCTAAAATGATAACTCAGTTTCTCGAAAACTGATATTTTACTGCTTTGTGTAAATTATATGCGTCTTGTTGACTTAATCGGGCTTTACCTAACATTTGTACAGACCTGAATAGAGGCTGTACTCTGCTAAAACTAGCAGGATGTTTAGGGTTATAATAGATAGACTGGAGGGTTTTATTAAACATTATTTTCCACGTCATCTACTTTTTTTATTATTATATGATTTAAGATATTACTAAGATTTTAATGGATGACAAGACACAAATGAATGAATAATACTTTATTTAAAGTAATTCAATTTAGATACAGTTCGTTTTAGTCTTTTAACAAGTGTATTATGTGTTCATATACTTCCATTCTTTTACATATTCAACAACTTCTTGAAAAATATGCTGAAGAGTTTAAATTCTTTTGTTTATCTAGCATGTCGTTGATGAGGTCGATCGTATTTATTTCTGGAATATATTTTTCCTGTAATCATTAATTCTTCACGATCATTTATTTCACGTTAAATCCCCACTGGAACATATCAAGTTTAATATAATTTCAGTTTTCATTTTACGTTTCTAAGAAATACTCTCGACGATCTCTAAATTGTAACGAGTCGGTGATTCCACTTTAATTATAATCGGCTCCATGACTTGTGATGACGTCTGATGACGTTGTTACAGTTGCTTTACCACCTGCTTGTAATGTATCATTTTGTATGACTAACTTCATATGATCATCTACAGAGTTTAATAATTTGAGTACTGGCCTTTCATAAACCTGGATTTATAAAAAGAATGTACCAGTTCTTCAGGAATCAGAACCAGTATTTTTGCCATATTTTTATATTGCAGCAACTTTACCAATACCTCGTCTTGTCAAACCACCAAATAATGAAAGTAATAGTCCTACGAGTAATGGTAAAAACCCTCCTTTCTGTATCAGTAAGTTTCTTTTCTGTTTAACTTATGTTTCTTTGTCAACCAACTCTCTCGATAATGATCTTTATCATTTAAGTTTCTGGTTTTGTATGTTCGTCATTGAAACACTTCCCTTTAAAACATTTAAAACACACTCACAAATACTCAAGACAAAGTCAGTTTTAACTCTGGCAATTATTCATTTAATTCTTTAATCCACGGAGCAACTTTTGGTGTAATTCTCAATAGTTTCGCCATATTCCACAGTTATGGACAGTCGACATTACCAGATTTTCATGTAATGTTATGAATGTGACACGTCACCCAGTTGAAAGATGTTTACTTGAAAGCGATTGTTTAAACAAAAACACGTTTATACATCTAGTGATTAAACATTTGAGTGTAAGTTATTTATGTGTAGCTTAATCTTTAGATAAAAACATTCTACTTCTACTGCAATTGCTATCATTTCAATAAATTAGTATATATTCAGTTAAACAATGTTATTAAATTACATTGGTATTTACACTATAAATTTATCTTTTGGTAAAGTCCGGTCCTGAGACAGATCTGTTTCTGGTTTCTAATCAATGAGTACGTAACCAGATGGTTGTCTCGTTGTGTCTTGATAAACTTTTTCAAAATATTTGATATGTGATGGAAACATTTGTCTTGGTAAAACACTTAACTGGGATTTGTCTCTGACATTTTTTAACAAAAATATATTGAGAATTTAAAGTAAAATTACACATTTCTCTATCCTTTCTGATGAACTGGATTCTGTACAATATAAATCACTGATCAGTTCAAATGGTGACTTTCACGTGTAAGAAGTTGAGACACTCGTTTATGTTATTCACTTTTATTCATAAAATCGTCAATGATGAAAAAATCAGACTGTAAATAGTTATGAAAATGTAGTTGCAAGCCGTCGACAAATTGAATGATAGGAATGTTTTGCATTATTTATGTGTATAAAGGTTGAAATTCACCTTAAAATCAATCAGTATTTACAGAAATATCATAAATTACTTCACAATGACAAGTTAAACTCTACTTACAAACTATGATTTATCATTTGATTTGACACTAGACATGTAAAAGGTGTAGTAAATGCAATGCATCTCGAACTCTAATGTCAAAGTATTATAATATGGCTTACCTTATTTAAATAATGTTTGATCACACTTAGAAACTACCCTTTAGACCCCGCACATGCACTTTTTCGGTCTATAGACCACGGTAAGGAGTAAGTTCCATAGGTTCAAAAATAAATCAGTATTTATAGAGAAGGGTGTTAAAGTTTGAATGGATGTGTCGTTTGGTAGAAAGTGGACGTTAATTCTTCTTTGTTGTTAGTGATACTTATATTTCTGTAAATCTTATGGTTAGTCATTGAATGGAATATATTAGTTATTATAAATTTCATTGATGAAAAGTTTAATTTTTCACTGTCGATAAAATTAAATCCTCTGATCTTACAACAAACTTTTCGTCGTTGCGCAAGTAACCGTAGTTTTTGGACCACCGCTGACTTACAGTGTTATATAGTGTCCATCCAACTCGTCTGTAAACTCTCCAAGATAATCACTTGGAGGTGGATCGTTAAAGCCATCTGAAATGTAAACAATTCCGTTTGTACCATAACACAAAACAGACAAACCAAACTTCTCTAATGTATCACATAATTTCAAACGAGGATGTGGCGATAGTTTAATCTTTCTGAGGCACATATTCATGTTTATGTTTCCAATGAAGAATTGTTATATCTTCATCAATTTAAGTAATATCTGTTACAGTTTTGATATTATCCTTCATTAACGAATCATATTATTTATCAAAAGTTAGGCAGGTCAGTTGTGATTTGTTGTCAGATCTACCCCAACGACCCCAGACACAGTTCACAGTTGAGACAAAATTTTGTTACTAACCTTTTGCCTGGATCGTATTCTATGTTTTCGTGGGAGAGTTCCACTCCTTCCTTTTCACCATACTGTTTAGTATATTCTTGATGACGAGAAATCCACTTGAAGTGAAAATGTATCTCAAAACGGCTGGTGTGGGTATTAACACTTTTACTTATAAAATAGTTTGAATGCGCTTTTGCCATCAACGGGGTATTCACCGTGATTGTGAACTCCGTATTAGTGAATTCGTACTTCCTGAGGCAAAGTTCTTGTGGCTTATCATTCCCCTTTATACGGATGGTTCGAAATTAGGGGATTCTGAGTACAGCCATTGAACCACAACAACCCATGGCAGATCCCACATAGATTTGTCGAGATTCGTAACGACGACACCATTTTAGACATGTTTGTTCACAGGTTTATCCCTAACGCTGGACAGTGTCACCATCGCTAATGACACTGTCCATTTTACAAATGTTTTTAGTTTTTAAGGCCCATTGACATTTTTTAATGCTATTTAGGTTTTAATTCAAAATTTGACTTTGTTTTTGTTTTAACATGATTCCTTTTACGAATTTTAATAATTTTACTTTAATTTTAATTTATTTACCGGTTGTTTGGCGTAAATACCTTAGTTGCTTTGCGACATAAATTGCCAAACAACCAGCCAACCTTTTAGTATCGAATTCCTGTTTCGACTTTTAGTGCATCCCTTTTTCATGTGCATGATGTGGAGAAGTGGTAGCTTAGGAGTTTGTGATGAACAATGAAATCTATTTTCAGTTAAAAGAAGGGGACTATTATTAAGTCAAGTACTTTATAGGTTTGTTGGCAAGTGAAAGTGAAATGATGTGTGACAACTGTAATAGTCTGGTATGACAAGGTGGTTAATGCGCTCGACTCGTAATCTGAGGGTCGCGGGTCGAATCCCCATCGCACCAAACATGCTCTCCCTTTCAGCCGTGAGGGCGTTATAATGTGACAGTCAATCCAACTATTCGTTGGTAAAAGAGTAGCCAAAGAGTTAGCGGTGGGTGGTGATGATTAGCTGCCTTCCCTCTAGTCTTACACTACTAAATTAGGGACGGCTAGCACAGATAGCCCTCGTGTAGCTTTGCGCAAAATTCAAAACTAACAAACAGCGGTAATGTACATCTCGTTTTAAATAAGTATAATACAGCCACTTTTCTTTGTGAGTTTCTATTTAAGTCTTTCTTTGGAGTATTTAAATTACCTATAATTTATGGTAATGAATTTCTTTACATGTATTATTATAGATAATTTATGCCAATATTTTTGATAGGGAATAGTTGTGATCGTTACTGTTGTTCTATTGTTCGTGTAGATGTTATAAAAGATGGTTTGATTTTTCTCTATTTATATTATATTGGTTATGTTATTCTTGAAGTATAAAACTATTCCTTTAATGTTTTGTATATGTTTTGTGGTAAAGAAAAGTATGTAAAGTCTATTAACATTTTAGTTTTCTTTACTTAAAATTTATAACATGATTAGAATGTCTGCATTAGCTTTTTTTTAAGTTGTATATTTCAAATATTTTGGTGACTAAATCACTTTCACGGCGTGGACGCCGAATAATCTACCCAGACCGTCCGGGAAGTAGCTGGAAGGAAAGAAAATCAAGGTTAATAATGCATTAAAACACATAAGGCTAAAGGCGGAACTGTAAAGTAGCTAGCTGGTTGTTGGCTTAGATGAACCACTTGCGCTTCGCTTTGTCCACGAGGAGATCTGGTTTGGACTTGGGTTCAGAGATGTAGAGAAGTGGTGAGGACGAACGTGAGTTATCTGGTTGTACTTCTTGATATGTTGTTCTTCTGTGGCCTGGGGTGATTTATGTCTTCTTGCTGTCTTACTTTGTGACTTCTGAGTGTTTGTAATCTTGAAGTCCGTCTAGACTGATGCATCTGTAGTCTTAGTTCACGTGGTTTGTGTCTGGCTTAAGGTTGTATTACATGAAATTAGAGCTGTCGTCTGGCAGGATTTGTCGCATGTTTTCTTTGGATCAGTAAGTCCAGATATGTTGCTGGCAGTGGAGGTTGGGTGTGTCGATGTAGAGCTGGATGAATATCTTTGAGTATTTTTTCTGACTGGTTTTGGATTAAGCGGTAAATCGGTGCTTGACTGATGGAAGTTGTCCGTTGATTGTTTATGCTGTCTGGAAGTTTTATATAACCACGAGGTGGTGGAGCGGCGACGTGAGCGTTCGGCACTGAAATGAAATATGTGATACAAACCCCCGTTGTTTAAAACGCAGTCATCACTGTACTTCGAGGTTGTTACTATCTTGATGAAAAAGGTGAGCAGAATGGTGTGTTTGGAGTATATGCGATGTACGGCATTTTAACTTGGTTTGGATTTAACATTCAATGGCCTTTTGAATTTCGTTGGATTCAATGGTTGAGTCGACGCCCCTAAGAAACACAGAGAAAAGGCTAGCAGGACTTTTAGTGGGGGAAGAACTGACGTTAAATTCAGTGATTCGTGGTTGACATAAGTATACTTAATCAGCGGCTGTAAACGGCTGGATAAGAATTCCCCCCGGCGAAGGATTCAGGTTCTAAACGCATAGACGGTTTCGCCCGGCTTGGTTTTGGCGAAGAATGTGGCTACTTGTAACAGCGTAAAGTTAGGCGGTAGTCAGTCGACAATTACCGTAGAAACCGGTGGGATTACTGGCGTGATAGGTCCTCACGTCTTAAACAGCATGAAAGCACAGTTCAACACATCTTGCTTGCTCTGTGACTGCGGGGTTCTACGAAACAACTGACATTTGAGAACTTTCTCACTCGAGTGAAATTATATTTGAGTTTTCTAAAGGACCTCTTCCTGCTCTTTATATATAATTGTTTTCCCTGACGTCCGAATTAACTATTCGTTGTTTTATTGGTTAAAATATCGTTAGGTGATATCTCCCTACGTCCGAATTAACTATCTGTCTATACTTTTGTTTTATTGGTTAAACCGTATCATAGCTTGATCACACTGAGAGTTTATAAATGTTTGTTTTAAAATCCCGCGTAATTTTGGTAATTGTTCGAACGTAGTGAGTTTATAACTTTGAGATAAAATTGTTTTCACAGTTGGAAGTCTTTTGCACGATTCTTCTCAAAAGCAGTTTATGTATTTTATGGATATGTGCTACCGTTTCTATGCTTTATCGGGATAGTACGAATATTATCACCCTTTCTATTTGGATGTGATAACGTTTCTGTGTGCGATTTGTGGATATATTATGGGCCGTTCTCCATATGGATATCCGATACCGTTTCTCTGCGCCATACTTGAATATAATGTGAATATGTCAATGCGTCTCTGTACGGTCTTTGGATGTGGTGCGAATATTGTGTGCCATTCCCGTATAGTAAGATATGTGATTATGCTTTTGTGTCTCCTTTAAATTATCACCCTTCCTATTTGGATGTGATAACGTTTCTGTGTGCGATTTGTGGATATATTGTAAGCCGTTCTCATATGGATATCCGATACCGTTTCTCTGCTCCATACTTGAATATAATGTGAATATGTCAATGCGTCTCTCTACGGTCTTTGGATGTAGTGCGAATATTGTGTGTCATTCCATATAGTTAGATATGTGATTATGCTTTTGTGTCTCTTTTAAATATTGTATTCATACGACATGCTTTGTATTTTATTCATTTCAAAGTGCTTTAAAGTTCTAATCTACGTTCCATTTTCTCTTCTAACTGGATTTCATGTTTCTTACACCTTTTGATTACGTATAATAAGGAATGGATTTACAACAGGTAAGTCATTTTTTTTTCTCTTACTTTTTTTTCTCACTTTTTTTTTCTCACTTTTTTTCTCAATTTTTTTTTCTCACTTTTTTTTTTCTCAATTTTTTTTTTCTCACTTTTTTTTTCCTTTTTCTCCTTTTTTTTTCTCACTTTTTTTTCCTCTCACTTTTTTTCTCACTTTTTTTTCCTCACTTTTTTTTTTTTCACCTTTTTTTCCTCTAATTTTTTTTTTCCTCACTTTATTGTTTACCAATATTCGAATGAAATATAATTCTTACTGATGGTACTTTCTTATCGTCTGAAAGATATGTAAGAATCTTTATTTTATTTTTATTTATTTTTTAATTTTATTTTACATAGTTACTCTGCTAGGACATATTTCCTTTCGAGAAGTACATGTACATTTTGTCCAGTCCACCAAGTAACCTCGTAAATATCTAGATGGAAGTTGTTTTCGGTAAAATAAATAATAATAATATGATCCAACACATTTCTTTGATGGTTATTATTTAGTTCTCAATAAATGTTTTCAGTTTCTATGGTCACAGTTTTGCTGTTCAACGTTAAGCGACGAGGAGCTTTCCGAGAGGGCCGCGCTAAGATTATATAGTGTTACCGATAGTGGTTGTTTTCGTTTTTTTTGAGCTGTTCGAGCAGAGATTATTCTTTAATATTCCTACATTTACGCCATGTCTGGAAGAGGAAAAGGTGGCAAGGGTCTCGGTAAAGGTGGAGCAAAACGTCATCGTAAGGTTCTCAGAGACAATATCCAGGGTATCACGAAACCAGCCATCAGACGTCTAGCTCGCAGAGGCGGTGTAAAGCGCATCTCTGGTCTCATCTACGAAGAAACCCGAGGTGTTTTGAAAGTTTTCTTGGAAAACGTAATCCGTGATGCTGTTACCTACACGGAGCACGCCAAAGAAAGACTGTGACCGCCATGGACGTAGTGTATGCTCTGAAACGACAGGGTCGCACTCTGTACGGATTCGGAGGTTAAATATTCACTTTATAACAAAAAAACGGCCCTTTTCAGGGCCACCACCTCCTAATGAAGAGATACCACATTTTCGTACTTCTTATAATTCTCTCAAGTACACGTACAAGTACACAAATTCCTTACTAGCTAACTCCTTTTCACACAATACGATTTCTACATCCCTCACTCGGAAACGTTATATATATATCTGTTAAGTTAAGGATAAACATTATGCTTTGCAAATTAACTTTAGTGAAATAACTTATGTTATAAGAACTGGTAGTGCGTAATTAGGAATTGTTTGGTTAGTGTTCATTTCAAGTTTACTCTGTGTGCATGTTACTTTATACATCATTTAGAGAAACAGGTAGATAAAATATGTTAGGGGTAAATCCCGTTATCTTATTAATAGAAATAACACTCGCCAATGAAGAAGCGTTACGCTTATTGAGTACACATACACTTAGAGAGACGAATGAATGTCTTGCTCAATTGTTAATTTCTATTCAAAAGATGAAAGTTGCAAGCTTATTAGATATCACTCTAAAGTTTTCTATCTCCGAAAATGTGACTCTACAATAAAATATTCCTTAATTAATGATGTCAGAAAGGTCGACGAAGCCAAGAACACTGCGTTTCAAAACTGCATCGTTATTTCTATATATAAATATTATATATATTAATCAACTTTCAGAGGAAGTATAAAAAGAAATAAATTAACGATTCAAGGCATCTTATTGAAATCGAATATGTGTTATATGATTGTATCGACGAACACTAGTTTCGTTTCTCATTTGTCACGAACTCTCACCAGTTTGCTTTCAAACTGGCTTAGGGTGGCCTGTAATCGTTTTGCTGTTTGAATATTCTTTGTAATGCACTGTTTACGATAATAAGGATCGAAAACAATTTCTGAATAAGGAATAGAAACTACTTTTCTCTGTTGTTCGGGAGAATTTCTTTGTAGCGTGGAACAAGCTTCTGCACTTAGCACTACCCAACATGAAATGACGACGTGTTAGAGACTGCCTCGTTTCTAACGTGATATTCCGATGATATAATGCTCTCTTACAAATACTCTACTTTCATTTGAGGGTGTGTGATATAGATATTCGATGTGAAATGTTTTGTTTACTTGAAACACTCTATGATGTGACTTGAGAAACGATTAGAAAAACTTCTGTATCCTAAAGAAGCTTCTCATTCGCACTGGTGCACGTTTTATGGTAAAAATGCCACCATTGACGAATCGTGGATAGACGTATCTATAGAAGAAAGATCGAACTTTCGTTTAGTAGACCTTAGGAAAAATTTTGGAAATTCGAAACTTCTCAAAAGGAACCCAGAATTTTGTGAACAAACACAGCCGGATGATACGTTCAGACGCGAGAAATGGCGACCCCAGCTGACTTCTCTCAGTTAGATGAAGCTCTCAATTACGGCCGCTCTCTTTACTTAAGGTCTTCACGTGCTTGTGCTCGTATTTTCAACCGAGTAGAAAGATTAATAAATAAAAAAGCTTTAAAATGGCTGATGCGACGGCGCCTACCACGGCTCCTTCTCCCTAAGAAGGTGAGCAAACAAAAGCGAAAAAAAACCGAGAACGGCACCCGTACATCCTAAGGTATCCGAAATGGTAATCACTGCCATTACTTCTCTCAAAGAACGCGGAGGTTCTTCTCTCCAGGCTATCAAAAGTACATTGCTGCCAACTATAAACTCGACGTGGAGCGGATGAACCCTTTATCAAGAAGTATCTTCGATCAGCAGTGAATAGTGGCATTCTCACACAGACTAAAGGAAAAGGAGCTACGGGTTCCTTC
This sequence comes from Tachypleus tridentatus, assembly GCF_004210375.1. NCBI lineage: Eukaryota > Metazoa > Arthropoda > Merostomata > Xiphosura > Limulidae > Tachypleus > Tachypleus tridentatus. Next base: position 3,875,619 of record NC_134835.1, read on the forward strand.
AAGCTGAGTGCTCAAAAGAGCAAAGAGAAGGTGGTGAAAAAACCAAAGAAGAAAGAAGGAACGACTGCAAAGAAAAGTAAAGCCCCGAGTAAGCCCAAGAAAGTAGCTGAGAAGAAAGCAAAGACAGCTGCTAAAACCCAAGGCAAAGGCAAAACCAAAGAAAGTGGCAAAGCCAGCAAAGAAACCTGCAGCCAGTAAACCGAAAGCCCCAAGAAGGCCAAAGCCGCCCCTAAAAAAAGCTGCTTCAAGAAGGTGGCAGGAAAGAAATAAGTAAGCTGCTTCTTTTCCACTTTTGTGTGATATCACAAAATCAACGGCCCTTTCAGGGCCACCATCTCCTGATAAAGAGTTTGCCATATAAGTCGTTACAGAAAACAAACAAAACACTCATTCCGTTCGTAACAACACTTGTTATATCGAGCGAGTGAAATGGTAAAAATTTCTTAAAACGTTTCATGCTCAGATTTGTAGTCTAACGAACGTTCGAGAAAAGAAAGTAATGTAGTGCGACTTTATTTATTTCTTCCCCTGGGCTGTTATAGATATGCTCGTTTTCAAATTATACTTAATGATTCGTAACTTTAGTTTAATTTCAATTAGTACTGCATTTAATTACATTTTAGTTTAATCACCCATATAAATTGTATGCCTCCTTACTAGTTAGTGAAGTGTACTGAGCCTTTCACAAATGTAATGGAGAAATCTATTCCGTATGCACATGCATATACGGCTGAATAGTGTGCCTTACTATTAGATTTACTAGTTATCAATAACTAATATGATTTATGCTCCTTAATAGAGACAATTTCTCTGTCCCTCAGACACTATTTCGTTTTCTCCCAAGCGCATGGATATTAAACATGTAATGGATGTCACTCTAAATGAAATAACTATTTCCGTGTATCTATTAACCCTCTGTCATTCTCTCTTTTTTTGCTTTCTTAAATAATGAGTAGCTGTTATTTTCTTGTTATTATCATAATTATCTTGTACCTTTCGGTGACGACATGTATTGGTTGGTGTGTATACGTTTGTTTGTTTGTCTGTCTTCATTCACTTAACTACAAACGAAAAAATACTCACTGAGAGCATAGAGGTGGGAATGGAACAAAACTCTCTAATAATGTGTGTATTTCTACTCGCACGTTATAAGCATGGTTATAGAGAAAGCATGCTTGAACTGTTAATAGTGAAATAGATTCTAAACTAACTAAACTAACGTGGCAGGGGTTCAGTTTAGAGAGAGAGAAATCGAAGAGTTCTCTCTCCAACTGGGGTGTTCAGGAACTTTGTAGTTCCTCTTCGTCCCCTTTCGTGGATTGTTATTAGGATTAAGTGGTGTGTTTTTTTATTATTATTATTTTAATAAATTAATTATCGTTATTATTCTTGACTTTTTGGGTGGGGAATGTCTCACTAAATGGTCTTTTGGGTGGAGGCAAAGGTAGCAGTGGAAAGAAGGAAAGGTCGGGAACTGTCTCGAAAAGAAAAAGTTGGTAGATGTGAACATGAATGTAATTCATTCAAGTTCAGATCAAATCAAACGGCCCGATTCTGGGTCTGGCAAAAAGGTTGCCTGGGCTGGGATCTAGAAATCCAATGCCTGAAGATTTTGATGTGGGGGGAAACGGGAGTACCCCGAGAAAACCCACTTTCACACGACAGGCGCCGAAAGTTTTGCCTGTCGTGTGCCCTGTACCTGAAAAAAAAGGAATTCATGTTAATAACATAGTTTTTATGTATTTAGACTCTTTGTTGAGTGGATTGTGATTCTTGAAATATGTTGTATGGTGATATGTATTTTGTTGGTGCACTTGATAATTTGTGTAGTGATGCCGTTAGTTTGTTTCTGTTTTCTGCTTTTCGATAATATTTCATAGAAAGTTCTGTTATTCTATCTCTTATAGTTGGTAAATTACTAATTTGGTGTAGATAATTTGTTGGTGTAAAAGATGGTAAACTGAATGCGGATTTTAATATTTTGTTTTGTTGCACTTGGATTTTTTGGAGTGTGTTGTTTGACATGTTGTATGTTACTTGACATCCGTACTCTATTAGTGGACGGATGTAAGCCTTGTATATTTGTATAATGGTGTTCGGTGCGCATTTTGATTGTTTACCAGTTATAGTCTTTAGATATGAAATCCTTTTTCTTATTGATGAGTGTATATTGTTTATGTGTTTTTTCCATGTTAGTTTTGTGTCGAAAGTGACGCCAAGGAATGTGATGTTTTTGCTCATGTTGATGGTTGTGTTTCCAAGTGATAGATTTATTTTTTCTAGATTTTTTCTTTGCTTCTTTAGTTTTCTATAGAAGGTGATTGCTTGTGTTTTTGTCGGATTTAACACGACCCTCCACTTGTTGCTCCATGTTGAGACGTTGTTTAGTGATTCTTGTACGCGAGACATGGCCATTACTGGGTTTCTGGAGGTGCTCCAGATTGCGATGTCGTCTGCGTATTGTGAATTGTGTGTGTATGTTAGATTTGGAAAAGGTATGTCACTGACGAAAATTATGTAAAGAAGTGGAGAGAGGACTGATCCTTGGGGCACTCCTGCCGTTATATTAAACAATTTGGATATGGTTTTATTGACTTTTACTTGTGCTGTTCTATTGGTTAAAAAATTTGAAATCCATTTGACTATCGTAGGATTTATTTGTAGGTGGTTTAGTTTGTATATGATGGCATTGTGCCAAACGCTGTCGAATGCTTTTTTGACATCTAGGAATACCCCGATGGTTACTTGATTGTTGTTGTAAGCTTTGTATATTGATTCGGTGAGTCGTGTGAGGTGATCTGTTGTTTGTCTATTTTTCTGGAGGCATTTTGAGATTCTGGAAGGATGTTGTTTGATTCGCAAAAATGGAGGAGACGGTTGGAGATAATTCTCTCCATCAGTTTGCCAAGGCAGCTTAACAGACTGATGGGGCGGAAATTATCTGGATTTGTTCTGTTAGTTTGTTTCTTGGGGATCGTTGTTATGATGGCTTTTTTCCATGTGTCAGGGTAATACCCTGTCGCTAATGAAATGTTCATGATGTTTGTGAGGTGTTGTAGTAGGAGAGTGGAACTTTTTTTGAGAATAATATTTGGTATTTGGTCATGTCCGGGGAAGTGTTCTTCAAGTTTTGATATTAATCTTTAGTTCGGTTATGGTTATTTTCTCTTGATTGAATTTGAGTATGCTTCTAGTGTCTCCGGGAAATCCTGGTGAGAATGAAGCTTGGTTTGCATTTATGTAGTTGTTGACATGGTGTTGGTGTTGTGTGTCGAAATCTACTGAGTTTAAATCGCTAAAAGCGGATTTGTAATAGTCAGCTAATAAGTCAGCTTTCTCTTCGTCCGTCCTTGCGATTTTATTGTTGTGTGTGATGTGTTGTAACATGTGATTTGTGTTTTGTCTGACGCAATACTCTTGAATTTTTTCCAGAATTCTTTTGGATTTTTCTTGGTTTTTCTAAGTTCTTGCAGAAGTTATGCCAATTGTTTTCTCTGACTTTTTTAATTTCTTGTTTAATTTTTGTATTTGTTCTATTGATTTCTGTTTTAATGTCTGGATCACGTGTGATGTAGTGTATTCGTCGTAATTGTCTGCGTTTGATTATTAGTGCGTGAATTTCTGGTGTTAGAGTCCATTGAATAAGTGATTGTTTTCTTTTGATTTAGGAATTGTGTTTTTTGTGGCTTTCTTTATGGCTTCTGTAATTTGATCAACATATTTGTCTAGTTCTGTTTTGTTGTTTACATGTTCGATTGGGTGGGGTAGGTATGAGTCCAGAGAGGCATTAAAAGTGAGCCAGTCTGTTTCAGTGTAGGTGTATGCGGAAGGAGTCACGTACGCCACAGCCGGGTGGCGCGGGTGAATCATACATGATACGGGGAAGTGGTCACTGGTGATTTCATCATGCACTTTAAAGTTAGATATTCTATTAACCATGTCCTTGGGTGCGATGATGAAATCGAGTACATCATATGAGCCGTTGGCGGCTGAGAAGTGTGTAGGTGTATTGTCATTAATTAATTGCATTTTATTGCTAGAAATAAAATTTTTATGCAGGATCCTCTGCGTGTGTCTCTGTTACCCCTTAATTCTGTGTGCGGTGAATTAAAGTCTCCAATAATAATTGGTTTGGGTTTACGATTAACACATTTTTGAAGGAAGTTAATGTCGATATTTTTGGTTGGTGAGCAATATATGGCTAGAATCGGAATAGTTAGCCGGTTGTTAAAGTGTATATTACAAAAAATGGTCTCATTGATGTCAGATTTAAATGAATCTTCTATCGAGATTAGATGCGATATTTTTGTACTAAAGTAAGTTATTATACCTCTGTTGTTTTCTGAGTGAGGTATGTTGTGTGAGATGAACTGGGATTGTGGTGTTTTGTTTCTCTGTGCAAAGTGTTTCTGAAATGATGATTATGTTGGCGTTTATATGTTTGTTTATGTTGTATATTTCTAACCTTTTGTCTTTAAGATTTCCTTGGCAGTTGATGTGTAAGATTTTAATGTGTTGTATCATTGTGTTGTTTTATTTCCCTCGCGTGAATTTTGAGTGAAAGATGGTGTGGTTTCAGGTGAGGGAGGTTAAAATAGTGACTTGCAAGGCTGCAAACAGCCTTGAGTGACTCGTGCCTCGATTCGAATGAGGGGAGATCACTCAATTCTATCAGCATTGCTAGCAAGTTTGTGGTGAAATCTGTTGGGTTAAATGCTTGTGTTGTTTTGGGCGTGTTACGTCCGCGTAAGTACGTGTTGGTTGAGGTTGAGCGTGTTTGATTTGCGAGTCGGTTGGAGTTGGTAGTAAAGGTTGTTTGGTGTTGTTTTGGTAGCCGTGGGTTTGATTATTGATGTTCGTGGTTTTGAAAAGGAATCTGTTACGTATTTGGGTGTATTTGGGGCAGCCTTTGTAACTGGCTGCGTGGGGGCCTGACAGTTGGCGCATCTAACTTGGTTACGCTCGTTAGGACACTGAGCGACCTCGTGAGATCCGCCACATCTGACACATCTATCCTTGGCCATACAATTAGTTTTGTGTGTCCGAACCGTTGACATTTGTAGCATTGGATTATTGGTTTTGATGTGTCTTTTCCGGTTCGGTCGTGTGTCTTTTGAAAAAAAAAAAGCAACCGTTTTTAATAATTTTTCTTGATCGTCTTTTTTTGTTGACGGTTACCTTGATCAGTGGCGTTTTTTGTTTCGTTCTGAATGAGATGATTCTGTTCGATGATGCAATGTCAAAGCCTTGAGTTGTTAATTCTTCAGTGATTTCATGATCTTCAATGTCGAAATCGACACCTCTGATTATGACTGTTAGTTTTGGTGTGTTTGTTTTGGTGTTGTAATGGTGGCTTGAACACCGAAGGCATCCTTGGGCCAGTGGGCCAAAATATGCGCAAACTCTTGAGGTTCGGTACATTTAATCATGATTCTTCCATTAGGAAGCCGTTTGATGTCTTTAAACTGAATGCCCGGGTAATAGGACCTCAGTTGATTGACGATCTGTGGAATGCGTGTTGTTTTGTTTACTCCTTCGATGAACAGAGTTGGGATTCTGTAGTTAGGAGAATTGTTTGTTTGTGTGACAGTGATGGTGTTCTCAGAATTAGTGGCGATGGTGGTGTTGTTTGTATTCAAGTAATTATTGTTAGAGCAAGTGGCTTTGTCTTCGTTAACATGGGTTATGTTATTAATACTTTGATTTTTAGAACTATTATTAGCGTCGTTAAGGTTAGGGTTAGTAGCATAGTCAGAAACTATACTTACCATGTCCTTTTTCTTCTTCTTCTTCAGCCTCCTCTTGTTGGATGTCTCGTTTGTTTCATGGGATTCTGGTCTTCGTGATTCTTCCCCTCCTGAGTTTTCACCTTCGGAACTCTCAGTCGAACTACTCAGTGATTCAGAGGCTGGTCCTTCAATAGCTCTATTCAGCATATCCATGATCTCGTCGTTGGAAAGGGCTTTTCCGTTGGATCTTGTCACTATCTTCTTTCTCTTCATACTGTTTTACTAGTCCTGATAAGGACTAAGGGTAACCTTTTTTTAGTAAAACTTTTATGCACTTCACAGGATAATTTAGTCTTCAATGCACTTGTCTCGCAGCTCTTGACTTGCACGTCTGCTCTGCTTGACGGCGACCTTGAAACTCCCGAAATAGATTCGATGTGACTTTCTCCTTTTCAAGATGTGGTGGCCCTGAAAAGGGCCGTTTGAATTGAAAAGAGAAGAAGAACACATTACTTTGAACTGGTGTACTTAGTCACAGCCTTGGTCCCTTCGGAGACGGCGTGTTTGGCCAATTCTCCAGGTAAAAGCAGACGCACTGCAGTTTGGATCTCCCGGCTCGTGATAGTTGATCGCTTGTTGTAGTGAGCCAGACGAGAAGCTTCGGCAGCAATTCTCTCGAAAATGTCGTTCACGAAGCTATTCATGATAGACATAGCTTTGCTGGAGATTCCAGTATCGGGATGGACCTGCTTGAGAACCTTGTAAATGTAAATACTGAAGCTCTTCTTCCTCCTCTTCTTTCGCTTTTTTCTTGTCTCCAGCTCGTACGGCTTTTTGGGCCTTTCCGGCCTTCTTCACAGCTTTCCAGACGCTTGTTGTGGAGGCATGTTGAAAAATAAACTTGGACCAAATTCAGTCAGCGTTTAAATTGCGCGCTGCAGGATTGAAAAGTAGCCAATAGCATTTTGGTTTGCGAACTCGATAGCTGTCGCGAGAAGCGCGGCCGTCACAGGCGACTCAATATACGTCGTTCAATCCTACAAAGTTGATAAAACTATGTGAGTGAACAGCGTAATAGTCACAATACGTATTCATTCCACATAGTGAGTATCGTGTTTTACTGTCTATTTTTCGTTCTTAGTTTCAGAGAAAACTAAGGGAAAATGTCTGGGCGAGGCAAAGGTGGCAAAGTGAAGGCCAAGGCTAAATCCCGTTCAAGCAGAGCTGGACTCCAGTTTCCAGTCGGGCGTATACATCGTCTCCTTCGAAAAGGAAACTATGCCGAGCGAGTAGGAGCTGGAGCACCCGTCTACCTCGCTGCTGTCTTGGAGTACCTGGCTGCTGAAGTTTTGGAGTTAGCAGGTAACGCTGCACGTGATAACAAGAAGACTAGGATCATCCCTCGTCACTTGCAACTTGCCATTCGTAATGACGAAGAACTCAACAAGTTGCTACAGGGTGTTACTATCGCCCAGGGAGGCGTTCTGCCAAACATTCAGGCTGTCTTATTGCCCAAGAAGACCGAAAAGAAGTAAGTCGGTAAATATTAACAATATATAAAACGGCCCTTTTCAGGGCCACCACCTCCTGATGGAGAGATAGTACAGTTCCTTCGCCATACATCTCGTGTTAATAATTTTCACAGAACACGCAACAAAAGGCGTGTCTCTTGTGTACGACAAACCTTATTATCCCACCTTCCATAATACATAAATAAATAAATAATCATAAAACAAAAACGTTTTAATACGATTCATTATAGTACTTACTATATAAGTAGATCGTCACAGTTAGGTTTTCTCTTATACCAGCATAACGATACGTTGTTGACAGTGTTCACTGTCGTAACCAGACGATGTTCGTCTTTCTAAGTAAGCTGAGTATGTGTAGTTCGTAAGCTATTGCCATTTCTTTTCAATATTCTTAACCTGAAAGGAATGTACCTACCTTCATAGATGTCGTTACACGGAAAGAGAAAAATGAAAACAAACCAATACGACATTTTCTGCAGCACAATAATATATTTCGAAGGAGAACAAGAAAACACACCAACTTCGTAATATGAAATTTTATACTTCTCTCCAGGCACATAACTAGACTAAATATCGAACATGCAGGGATTTTTGAAAACTGTTTCATGCACGTCGAGTAAGTGTAATAATTTAAAAGGTTCCTTGATAAAGTAAAACGAAAGAATACTTAACTCACAAACTTTCGTAAGAGAAAAGACGGTTGCTGCTAAACTACAACTCCTTGCATTTCTTACGTGCAAATTCAACTTGAAAAGATGTATGTTACTAACATAGTACATGTAGTCATGATGTGTGCGAATGGCATACTCTTTGTTCAGGATGTGGTGGCCCTGAAAGGGCCGTTTGTTTATTGGCGAGGGTAAGTTACAATACCTCTCTCTCATTTAGGCTCGTTCCCCTCGAATTCTACGTGCGAGTTGGATGTCTTTCGGCATGATGGTCACCCTCTTTGCGTGAATGGCACACAGGTTAGTGTCTTCGAAGAGACCCACCAAGTACGCCTCACTGGCCTCCTGAAGAGCCATGACAGCAGAGCTCTGGAATCTAAGGTCAGTCTTGAAGTCCTGGGCAATTTCTCTCACCAGTCTCTGGAAGGTAGTTTTCGAATGAGCAGCTCAGTTGACTTCTGGTATCGACGGATTTCACGGAGGGCTACTGTTCCTGGCCTGTAACGATGAGGTTTCTTTACACCTCCTGTTGCTGGAGCGCTCTTTCGGGCAGCTTTAGTGGCCAGTTGTTTTCTTGGTGCTTTTCCGCCCGTGGATTTTCTTGCAGTTTGTTTCGTGCGAGCCATAATTTCGTTTTGTCCGTGCTATATTACAAACGTACGTAGAACTACAATCCTACTACACTCTTCGACTTCCGTGCTAAGAATGATCATCGTTCGAAGGCGCTTTTGTTTATCTTTTCAAACTTTGCGCTTTCCGTTCGAGAGAGCTTCTCATTGGTCGTGTTCCACCAATCATTGGACAGGACGCAGAGTCGAGACGCCATTGGACAAAGAGTTGTGATTCTCAATCCTAGTTTGCACCACTTTTGGTTTCTGAAGCAAAATTGGATTGTAATACTCAAACAAAACGGTATAGCAATACGTTACCAATATTCGAATGAAATATAATTCTTACTGATGGTACTTTCTTATCGTCTGAAAGATATGTGTAAGAATCTTTATTTTATTTTTATTTATTTTTTAATTTTATTTTACATAGTTACTCTGCTAGGACATATTTCCTTTCGAGAAGTACATGTACATTTTGTCCAGTCCACCAAGTAACCTCGTAAATATCTAGATGGAAGTTGTTTTCGGTAAAATAAATAATAATAATATGATCCAACACATTTCTTTGATGGTTATTATTTAGTTCTCAATAAATGTTTTCAGTTTCTATGGTCACAGTTTTGCTGTTCAACGTTAAGCGACGAGGAGCTTTCCGAGAGGGCCGCGCTAAGATTATATAGTGTTACCGATAGTGGTTGTTTTCGTTTTTTGAGCTGTTCGAGCAGAGATTATTCTTTAATATTCCTACATTTACGCCATGTCTGGAAGAGGAAAAGGTGGCAAGGGTCTCGGTAAAGGTGGAGCAAAACGTCATCGTAAGGTTCTCAGAGACAATATCCAGGGTATCACGAAACCAGCCATCAGACGTCTAGCTCGCAGAGGCGGTGTAAAGCGCATCTCTGGTCTCATCTACGAAGAAACCCGAGGTGTTTTGAAAGTTTTCTTGGAAAACGTAATCCGTGATGCTGTTACCTACACGGAGCACGCCAAAAGAAAGACTGTGACCGCCATGGACGTAGTGTATGCTCTGAAACGACAGGGTCGCACTCTGTACGGATTCGGAGGTTAAATATTCACTTTATAACAAAAAACGGCCCTTTTCAGGGCCACCACCTCCTAATGAAGAGATACCACATTTTCGTACTTCTTATAATTCTCTCAAGTACACGTACAAGTACACAAATTCCTTACTAGCTAACTCCTTTTCACACAATACGATTTCTACATCCCTCACTCGGAAACGTTATATATATATCTGTTAAGTTAAGGATAAACATTATGCTTTGCAAATTAACTTTAGTGAAATAACTTATGTTATAAGAACTGGTAGTGCGTAATTAGGAATTGTTTGGTTAGTGTTCATTTCAAGTTTACTCTGTGTGCATGTTACTTTATACATCATTTAGAGAAACAGGTAGATAAAATATGTTAGGGGTAAATCCGTTATCTTATTAATAGAAATAACACTCGCCAATGAAGAAGCGTTACGCTTATTGAGTACACATACACTTAGAGAGACGAATGAATGTCTTGCTCAATTGTTAATTTCTATTCAAAAGATGAAAGTTGCAAGCTTATTAGATATCACTCTAAAGTTTTCTATCTCCGAAAAATGTGACTCTACAATAAAATATTCCTTAATTAATGATGTCAGAAAGGTCGACGAAGCCAAGAACACTGCGTTTCAAAACTGCATCGTTATTTCTATATATAAATATTATATATATTAATCAACTTTCAGAGGAAGTATAAAAGAAATAAATTAACGATTCAAGGCATCTTATTGAAATCGAATATGTGTTATATGATTGTATCGACGAACACTAGTTTCGTTTCTCATTTGTCACGAACTCTCACCAGTTTGCTTTCAAACTGGCTTAGGTGGCCTGTAATCGTTTTGCTGTTTGAATATTCTTTGTAATGCACTGTTTACGATAATAAGGATCGAAAACAATTTCTGAATAAGGAATAGAAACTACTTTTCTCTGTTGTTCGGGAGAATTTCTTTGTAGCGTGGAACAAGCTTCTGCACTTAGCACTACCCAACATGAAATGACGACGTGTTAGAGACTGCCTCGTTTCTAACGTGATATTCCGATGATATAATGCTCTCTTACAAATACTCTACTTTCATTTGAGGGTGTGTGATATAGATATTCGATGTGAAATGTTTTGTTTACTTGAAACACTCTATGATGTGACTTGAGAAACGATTAGAAAAACTTCTGTATCCTAAAGAAGCTTCTCATTCGCACTGGTGCACGTTTTATGGTAAAAAATGCCACCATTGACGAATCGTGGATAGACGTATCTATAGAAGAAAGATCGAACTTTCGTTTAGTAGACCTTAGGAAAAATTTTGGAAATTCGAAACTTCTCAAAAGGAACCCAGAATTTTGTGAACAAACACAGCCGGATGATACGTTCAGACGCGAGAAATGGCGACCCCAGCTGACTTCTCTCAGTTAGATGAAGCTCTCAATTACGGCCGCTCTCTTTTACTTAAGGTCTTCACGTGCTTGTGCTCGTATTTTTCAACCGAGTAGAAAGATTAATAAATAAAAAAGCTTTAAAAATGGCTGATGCGACGGCGCCTACCACGGCTCCTTCTCCTAAGAAGGTGAGCAAACAAAAGCGAAAACCGAGAACGGCACCCGTACATCCTAAGGTATCCGAAATGGTAATCACTGCCATTACTTCTCTCAAAGAACGCGGAGGTTCTTCTCTCAGGCTATCAAAAGTACATTGCTGCCAACTATAAACTCGACGTGGAGCGGATGAACCCTTTATCAAGAAGTATCTTCGATCAGCAGTGAATAGTGGCATTCTCACACAGACTAAAGGAAAAGGAGCTACGGGTTCCTTCAAGCTGAGTGCTCAAAAGAGCAAAGAGAAGGTGGTGAAAAACCAAAGAAGAAAGAAGGAACGACTGCAAAGAAAAGTAAAGCCCCGAGTAAGCCCAAGAAAGTAGCTGAGAAGAAAGCAAAGACAGCTGCTAAAAAACCCAAGGCAAAGGCAAAACCAAAGAAAGTGGCAAAGCCAGCAAAGAAACCTGCAGCCAGTAAACCGAAAGCCCCCAAGAAGGCCAAAGCCGCCCCTAAAAAGGCTGCTTCCAAGAAGGTGGCAGGAAAGAAATAAGTAAGCTGCTTCTTTTCCAATTTTGTGTGATATCACAAAATCAACGGCCCTTTCAGGGCCACCATCTCCTGATAAAGAGTTTGCCATATAAGTCGTTACAGAAAACAAACAAAACACTCATTCCGTTCGTAACAACACTTGTTATATCGAGCGAGTGAAATGGTAAAAAATTTCTTAAAACGTTTCATGCTCAGATTTGTAGTCTAACGAACGTTCGAGAAAAGAAAGTAATGTAGTGCGACTTTATTTATTTCTTCCCTGGGCTGTTATAGATATGCTCGTTTTCAAATTATACTTAATGATTCGTAACTTTAGTTTAATTTCAATTAGTACTGCATTTAATTACATTTTAGTTTAATCACCCATATAAATTGTATGCCTCCTTACTAGTTAGTGAAGTGTACTGAGCCTTTCACAAATGTAATGGAGAAATCTATTCCGTATGCACATGCATATACGGCTGAATAGTGTGCCTTACTATTAGATTTACTAGTTATCAATAACTAATATGATTTATGCTCCTTAATAGAGACAATTTCTCTGTCCCTCAGACACTATTTCGTTTTCTCCCAAGCGCATGGATATTAAACATGTAATGGATGTCACTCTAAATGAAATAACTATTTCCGTGTATCTATTAACCCTCTGTCATTCTCTCTTTTTTGCTTTCTTAAATAATGAGTAGCTGTTATTTTCTTGTTATTATCATAATTATCTTGTACCTTTCGGTGACGACATGTATTGGCTGGGTGTGTATACGTTTGTTTGTTTGTCTGTCTTCATTCACTTAACTACAAACGAAAAATACTCACTGAGAGCATAGAGGTGGGAATGGAACAAAACTCTCTAATAATGTGTGTATTTCTACTCGCACGTTATAAGCATGGTTATAGAGAAAGCATGCTTGAACTGTTAATAGTGAAATAGATTCTAAACTAACTAAACTAACGTGGCAGGGGTTCAGTTTAGAGAGAGAGAAATCCGAAGAGTTCTCTCTCCAACTGGGGTGTTCAGGAACTTTGTAGTTCCTCTTCGTCCCCTTTCGTGGATTGTTATTAGGATTAAGTGGTGTTTTTTTATTATTATTATTTTAATAAATTAATTATCGTTATTATTCTTGACTTTTTTGGGTGGGGAATGTCTCACTAAATGGTCTTTTGGGTGGAGGCAAAGGTAGCAGTGGAAAGAAGGAAAGGTCGGGAACTGTCTCGAAAAGAAAAAGTTGGGTAGATGTGAACATGAATGTAATTCATTCAAGTTCAGATCAAATCAAACGGCCCGATTCTGGGTCTGGCAAAAAGGTTGCCTGGGCTGGGATCTAGAAATCCGATGCCTGAAGATTTTGATGTGGGGGGAAACGGGAGTACCCCCGAGAAAACCCACTTTCACACGACAGGCGCCGAAAGTTTTGCCTGTCGTGTGCCCTGTACCTGAAAAAAAAGGAATTCATGTTAATAACATAGTTTTTATGTATTTAGACTCTTTGTTGATTGGATTGTGATTCTTGAAATATGTTGTATGGTGATATGTATTTTGTTGGTGCACTTGATAATTTGTGTAGTGATGCCGTTAGTTTGTTTCTGTTTTCTGCTTTTCGATAATATTTCATAGAAAGTTCTGTTATTCTATCTCTTATAGTTGGTAAATTACTAATTTGGTGTAGATAATTTGTTGGTGTAAAAGATGGTAAACTGAATGCGGATTTTAATATTTTGTTTTGTTGCACTTGGATTTTTTGGAGTGTGTTGTTTGACATGTTGTATGTTACTTGACATCCGTACTCTATTAGTGGACGGATGTAAGCCTTGTATATTTGTATAATGGTGTTCGGTGCGCATTTTGATTGTTTACCAGTTATAGTCTTTAGATATGAAATCCTTTTTCTTATTGATGAGTGTATATTGTTTATGTGTTTTTCCATGTTAGTTTTGTGTCGAAAGTGACGCCAAGGAATGTGATGTTTTTGCTCATGTTGATGGTTGTGTTTCCAAGTGATAGATTTATTTTTCTAGATTTTTCTTTGCTTCTTTAGTTTTCTATAGAAGGTGATTGCTTGTGTTTTTGTCGGATTTAACACGACCCTCCACTTGTTGCTCCATGTTGAGACGTTGTTTAGTGATTCTTGTACGCGAGACATGGCCATTACTGGGTTTCTGGAGGTGCTCCAGATTGCGATGTCATCTGCGTATTGTGAATTGTGTGTGTATGTTAGATTTGGAAAAGGTATGTCACTGACGAAAATTATGTAAAGAAGTGGAGAGAGGACTGATCCTTGGGGCACTCCTGCCGTTATATTAAACAATTTGGATATGGTTTTATTGACTTTTACTTGTGCTGTTCTATTGGTTAAAAAATTTGAAATCCATTTGACTATCGTAGGATTTATTTGTAGGTGGTTTAGTTTGTATATGATGGCATTGTGCCAAACGCTGTCGAATGCTTTTTTGACATCTAGGAATACCCCGATGGTTACTTGATTGTTGTTGTAAGCTTTGTATATTGATTCGGTGAGTCGTGTGAGGTGATCTGTTGTTTGTCTATTTTTTCTGGAGGCATTTTGAGATTCTGGAAGGATGTTGTTTGATTCGCAAAAATGGAGGAGACGGTTGGAGATAATTCTCTCCATCAGTTTGCCAAGGCAGCTTAACAGACTGATGGGGCGGAAATTATCTGGATTTGTTCTGTTAGTTTGTTTCTTGGGGATCGTTGTTATGATGGCTTTTTTCCATGTGTCAGGGTAATACCCTGTCGCTAATGAAATGTTCATGATGTTTGTGAGGTGTTGTAGTAGGAGAGTGGAACTTTTTTTGAGAATAATATTTGGTATTTGGTCATGTCCGGGGGGAAGTGTTCTTCAAGTTTTTGATATTAATCTTTAGTTCGGTTATGGTTATTTTTCTCTTGATTGAATTTGAGTATGCTTCTAGTGTCTCTCCGGGAAATCCTGGTGAGAATGAAGCTTGGTTTGCATTTATGTAGTTGTTGACATGGTGTTGGTGTTGTGTGTCGAAATCTACTGAGTTTAAATCGCTAAAAGCGGATTTGTAATAGTCAGCTAATAAGTCAGCTTTCTCTTCGTCCGTCCTTGCGATTTTATTGTTGTGTGTGATGTGTTGTAACATGTGATTTGTGTTTTGTCTGACGCAATACTCTTGAATTTTTCCAGAATTCTTTTGGATTTTTCTTGGTTTTTCTAAGTTCTTGCAGAAGTTATGCCAATTGTTTTCTCTGACTTTTTTAATTTCTTGTTTAATTTTTGTATTTGTTCTATTGATTTCTGTTTTAGTGTCTGGATCACGTGTGATGTAGTGTATTCGTCGTAATTGTCTGCGTTTGATTATTAGTGCGTGAATTTCTGGTGTTAGAGTCCATTGAATAAGTGATTGTTTTCTTTTGATTTAGGAATTGTGTTTTTTGTGGCTTTCTTTATGGCTTCTGTAATTTGATCAACATATTTGTCTAGTTCTGTTTTGTTGTTTACATGTTCGATTGGGTGGGGTAGGTATGAGTCCAGAGAGGCATTAAAAGTGAGCCAGTCTGTTTCAGTGTAGGTGTATGCGGAAGGAGTCACGTACGCCACAGCCGGGTGGCGCGGGTGAATCATACATGATACGGGGAAGTGGTCACTGGTGATTTCATCATGCACTTTAAAGTTAGATATTCTATTAACCATGTCCTTGGGTGCGATGATGAAATCGAGTACATCATATGAGCCGTTGGCGGCTGAGAAGTGTGTAGGTGTATTGTCATTAATTAATTGCATTTTATTGCTAGAAATAAAATTTTTTATGCAGGATCCTCTGCGTGTGTCTCTGTTACCCCTTAATTCTGTGTGCGGTGAATTAAAGTCTCCAATAATAATTGGTTTGGGTTTACGATTAACACATTTTGAAGGAAGTTAATGTCGATATTTTTTGGTTGGTGAGCAATATATGGCTAGAATCGGAATAGTTAGCCGGTTGTTAAAGTGTATATTACAAAAAATAGTCTCATTGATGTCAGATTTAAATGAGTCTTCTATCGAGATTAGATGCGATATTTTTGTACTAAAGTAAGTTATTATACCTCTGTTGTTTTCTGAGTGAGGTATGTTGTGTGAGATGAATCCGGGATTGTGGTGTTTTGTTTCTCTGTGCAAAGTGTTTCTGAAATGATGATTATGTTGGCGTTTATATGTTTGTTTATGTTGTATATTTCTAACCTTTTGTCTTTAAGATTTCCTTGGCAGTTGATGTGTAAGATTTTAATGTGTTGTATCATTGTGTTGTTTTATTTCCCTCGCGTGAATTTTGAGTGAAAGATGGTGTGGTTTCAGGTGAGGGAGGTTAAAATAGTGACTTGCAAGGCTGCAAACAGCCTTGAGTGACTCGTGCCTCGATTCGAATGAGGGGAGATCACTCAATTCTATCAGCATTGCTAGCAAGTTTGTGGTGAAATCTGTTGGGTTAAATGCTTGTGTTGTTTTTTTGGGCGTGTTACGTCCGCGTAAGTACGTGTTGGTTGAGGTTGAGCGTGTTTGATTTGCGAGTCGGTTGGAGTTGGTAGTAAAGGTTGTTTGGTGTTGTTTTGGTAGCCGTGGGTTTGATTATTGATGTTCGTGGTTTTGAAAAGGAATCTGTTACGTATTTGGGTGTATTTGGGGCAGCCTTTGTAACTGGCTGCGTGGGGAGCCCTGACAGTTGGCGCATCTAACTTGGTTACGCTCGTTAGGACACTGAGCGACCTCGTGAGATCCGCCAC
Source organism: Tachypleus tridentatus (assembly GCF_004210375.1). NCBI lineage: Eukaryota > Metazoa > Arthropoda > Merostomata > Xiphosura > Limulidae > Tachypleus > Tachypleus tridentatus. The sequence goes on from NC_134835.1 coordinate 3,892,037, forward strand.
ATCTGACACATCTATCCTTGGCCATACAATTAGTTTTTGTGTGTCCGAACCGTTGACATTTGTAGCATTGGATTATTGGTTTTTGATGTGTCTTTTCCGGTTCGGTCGTGTGTCTTTTGAAAAATAAAAAGCAACCGTTTTTTAATAATTTTTCTTGATCGTCTTTTTTGTTGACGGTTACCTTGATCAGTGGCGTTTTTTGTTTCGTTCTGAATGAGATGATTCTGTTCGATGATGCAATGTCAAAGCCTTGAGTTGTTAATTCTTCAGTGATTTCATGATCTTCAATGTCGAAATCGACACCTCTGATTATGACTGTTAGTTTTGGTGTGTTTGTTTTGGTGTTGTAATGGTGGCTTGAACACCGAAGGCATCCTTGGGCCAGTGGGCCAAAATATGCGCAAACTCTTGAGGTTCGGTACATTTAATCATGATTCTTCCATTAGGAAGCCGTTTGATGTCTTTAAACTGAATGCCCGGGTAATAGGACCTCAGTTGATTGACGATCTGTGGAATGCGTGTTGTTTTGTTTACTCCTTCGATGAACAGAGTTGGGATTCTGTAGTTAGGAGAATTGTTTGTTTGTGTGACAGTGATGGTGTTCTCAGAATTAGTGGCGATGGTGGTGTTGTTTGTATTCAAGTAATTATTGTTAGAGCAAGTGGCTTTGTCTTCGTTAACATGGGTTATGTTATTAATACTTTGATTTTAGAACTATTATTAGCGTCGTTAAGGTTAGGGTTAGTAGCATAGTCAGAAACTATACTTACCATGTCCTTTTCTTCTTCTTCTTCAGCCTCCTCTTGTTGGATGTCTCGTTTGTTTCATGGGATTCTGGTCTTCGTGATTCTTCCCTCCTGAGTTTTCACCTTCGGAACTCTCAGTCGAACTACTCAGTGATTCAGAGGCTGGTCCTTCAATAGCTCTATTCAGCATATCCATGATCTCGTCGTTGGAAAGGGCTTTTCCGTTGGATCTTGTCACTATCTTCTTTCTCTTCATACTGTTTTACTAGTCCTGATAAGGACTAAGGGTAACCTTTTTTTAGTAAAACTTTTATGCACTTCACAGGATAATTTAGTCTTCAATGCACTTGTCTCGCAGCTCTTGACTTGCACGTCTGCTCTGCTTGACGGCGACCTTGAAACTCCCGAAATAGATTCGATGTGACTTTCTCCTTTTCAAGATGTGGTGGCCCTGAAAAGGGCCGTTTGAATTGAAAAGAGAAGAAGAACACATTACTTTGAACTGGTGTACTTAGTCACAGCCTTGGTCCCTTCGGAGACGGCGTGTTTGGCCAATTCTCCAGGTAAAAGCAGACGCACTGCAGTTTGGATCTCCCGGCTCGTGATAGTTGATCGCTTGTTGTAGTGAGCCAGACGAGAAGCTTCGGCAGCAATTCTCTCGAAAATGTCGTTCACGAAGCTATTCATGATAGACATAGCTTTGCTGGAGATTCCAGTATCGGGATGGACCTGCTTGAGAACCTTGTAAATGTAAATACTGAAGCTCTTCTTCCTCCTCTTCTTTCGCTTTTTCTTGTCTCCAGCTCGTACGGCTTTTTGGGCCTTTCCGGCCTTCTTCACAGCTTTTCCAGACGCTTGTTGTGGAGGCATGTTGAAAAATAAACTTGGACCAAATTCAGTCAGCGTTTAAATTGCGCGCTGCAGGATTGAAAAGTAGCCAATAGCATTTTGGTTTGCGAACTCGATAGCTGTCGCGAGAAGCGCGGCCGTCACAGGCGACTCAATATACGTCGTTCAATCCTACAAAGTTGATAAAACTATGTGAGTGAACAGCGTAATAGTCACAATACGTATTCATTCCACATAGTGAGTATCGTGTTTTACTGTCTATTTTTCGTTCTTAGTTTCAGAGAAAAACTAAGGGAAAATGTCTGGGCGAGGCAAAGGTGGCAAAGTGAAGGCCAAGGCTAAATCCCGTTCAAGCAGAGCTGGACTCCAGTTTCCAGTCGGGCGTATACATCGTCTCCTTCGAAAAGGAAACTATGCCGAGCGAGTAGGAGCTGGAGCACCCGTCTACCTCGCTGCTGTCTTGGAGTACCTGGCTGCTGAAGTTTTGGAGTTAGCAGGTAACGCTGCACGTGATAACAAGAAGACTAGGATCATCCCTCGTCACTTGCAACTTGCCATTCGTAATGACGAAGAACTCAACAAGTTGCTACAGGGTGTTACTATCGCCCAGGGAGGCGTTCTGCCAAACATTCAGGCTGTCTTATTGCCCAAGAAGACCGAAAAGAAGTAAGTCGGTAAATATTAACAATATATAAAACGGCCCTTTTCAGGGCCACCACCTCCTGATGGAGAGATAGTACAGTTCCTTCGCCATACATCTCGTGTTAATAATTTTCACAGAACACGCAACAAAAGGCGTGTCTCTTGTGTACGACAAACCTTATTATCCCACCTTCCATAATACATAAATAAATAAATAATCATAAAACAAAAACGTTTTAATACGATTCATTATAGTACTTACTATATAAGTAGATCGTCACAGTTAGGTTTTCTCTTATACCAGCATAACGATACGTTGTTGACAGTGTTCACTGTCGTAACCAGACGATGTTCGTCTTTCTAAGTAAGCTGAGTATGTGTAGTTCGTAAGCTATTGCCATTTCTTTTCAATATTCTTAACCTGAAAGGAATGTACCTACCTTCATAGATGTCGTTACACGGAAAGAGAAAATGAAAACAAACCAATACGACATTTTCTGCAGCACAATAATATATTTCGAAGGAGAACAAGAAAACACACCAACTTCGTAATATGAAATTTTATACTTCTCTCCAGGCACATAACTAGACTAAATATCGAACATGCAGGGATTTTGAAAACTGTTTCATGCACGTCGAGTAAGTGTAATAATTTAAAAGGTTCCTTGATAAAGTAAAACGAAAGAATACTTAACTCACAAACTTTCGTAAGAGAAAAGACGGTTGCTGCTAAACTACAACTCCTTGCATTTCTTACGTGCAAATTCAACTTGAAAAGATGTATGTTACTAACATAGTACATGTAGTCATGATGTGTGCGAATGGCATACTCTTTGTTCAGGATGTGGTGGCCCTGAAAGGGCCGTTTGTTTATTGGCGAGGGTAAGTTACAATACCTCTCTCTCATTTAGGCTCGTTCCCCTCGAATTCTACGTGCGAGTTGGATGTCTTTCGGCATGATGGTCACCCTCTTTGCGTGAATGGCACACAGGTTAGTGTCTTCGAAGAGACCCACCAAGTACGCCTCACTGGCCTCCTGAAGAGCCATGACAGCAGAGCTCTGGAATCTAAGGTCAGTCTTGAAGTCCTGGGCAATTTCTCTCACCAGTCTCTGGAAGGTAGTTTTCGAATGAGCAGCTCAGTTGACTTCTGGTATCGACGGATTTCACGGAGGGCTACTGTTCCTGGCCTGTAACGATGAGGTTTCTTTACACCTCCTGTTGCTGGAGCGCTCTTTCGGGCAGCTTTAGTGGCCAGTTGTTTTCTTGGTGCTTTTCCGCCCGTGGATTTTCTTGCAGTTTGTTTCGTGCGAGCCATAATTTCGTTTTGTCCGTGCTATATTACAAACGTACGTAGAACTACAATCCTACTACACTCTTCGACTTCCGTGCTAAGAATGATCATCGTTCGAAGGCGCTTTTGTTTATCTTTTCAAACTTTGCGCTTTCCGTTCGAGAGAGCTTCTCATTGGTCGTGTTCCACCAATCATTGGACAGGACGCAGAGTCGAGACGCCATTGGACAAAGAGTTGTGATTCTCAATCCTAGTTTGCACCACTTTTTGGTTTCTGAAGCAAAATTGGATTGTAATACTCAAACAAAACGGTATAGCAATACGTTACCAATATTCGAATGAAATATAATTCTTACTGATGGTACTTTCTTATCGTCTGAAAGATATGTGTAAGAATCTTTATTTTATTTTTATTTATTTTTTTAATTTTATTTTACATAGTTACTCTGCTAGGACATATTTCCTTTCGAGAAGTACATGTACATTTTGTCCAGTCCACCAAGTAACCTCGTAAATATCTAGATGGAAGTTGTTTTCGGTAAAAATAAATAATAATAATATGATCCAACACATTTCTTTGATGGTTATTATTTAGTTCTCAATAAATGTTTTCAGTTTCTATGGTCACAGTTTTGCTGTTCAACGTTAAGCGACGAGGAGCTTTCCGAGAGGGCCGCGCTAAGATTATATAGTGTTACCGATAGTGGTTGTTTTCGTTTTTTGAGCTGTTCGAGCAGAGATTATTCTTTAATATTCCTACATTTACGCCATGTCTGGAAGAGGAAAAGGTGGCAAGGGTCTCGGTAAAGGTGGAGCAAAACGTCATCGTAAGGTTCTCAGAGACAATATCCAGGGTATCACGAAACCAGCCATCAGACGTCTAGCTCGCAGAGGCGGTGTAAAGCGCATCTCTGGTCTCATCTACGAAGAAACCCGAGGTGTTTTGAAAGTTTTCTTGGAAAACGTAATCCGTGATGCTGTTACCTACACGGAGCACGCCAAAAGAAAGACTGTGACCGCCATGGACGTAGTGTATGCTCTGAAACGACAGGGTCGCACTCTGTACGGATTCGGAGGTTAAATATTCACTTTATAACAAAAAAACGGCCCTTTTCAGGGCCACCACCTCTAATGAAGAGATACCACATTTTCGTACTTCTTATAATTCTCTCAAGTACACGTACAAGTACACAAATTCCTTACTAGCTAACTCCTTTTCACACAATACGATTTCTACATCCCTCACTCGGAAACGTTATATATATATCTGTTAAGTTAAGGATAAACATTATGCTTTGCAAATTAACTTTAGTGAAATAACTTATGTTATAAGAACTGGTAGTGCGTAATTAGGAATTGTTTGGTTAGTGTTCATTTCAAGTTTACTCTGTGTGCATGTTACTTTATACATCATTTAGAGAAACAGGTAGATAAAATATGTTAGGGGTAAATCCGTTATCTTATTAATAGAAATAACACTCGCCAATGAAGAAGCGTTACGCTTATTGAGTACACATACACTTAGAGAGACGAATGAATGTCTTGCTCAATTGTTAATTTCTATTCAAAAGATGAAAGTTGCAAGCTTATTAGATATCACTCTAAAGTTTTCTATCTCCGAAAAATGTGACTCTACAATAAAATATTCCTTAATTAATGATGTCAGAAAGGTCGACGAAGCCAAGAACACTGCGTTTCAAAACTGCATCGTTATTTCTATATATAAATATTATATATATTAATCAACTTTCAGAGGAAGTATAAAAGAAATAAATTAACGATTCAAGGCATCTTATTGAAATCGAATATGTGTTATATGATTGTATCGACGAACACTAGTTTCGTTTCTCATTTGTCACGAACTCTCACCAGTTTGCTTTCAAACTGGCTTAGGTGGCCTGTAATCGTTTTGCTGTTTGAATATTCTTTGTAATGCACTGTTTACGATAATAAGGATCGAAAACAATTTCTGAATAAGGAATAGAAACTACTTTTCTCTGTTGTTCGGGAGAATTTCTTTGTAGCGTGGAACAAGCTTCTGCACTTAGCACTACCCAACATGAAATGACGACGTGTTAGAGACTGCCTCGTTTCTAACGTGATATTCCGATGATATAATGCTCTCTTACAAATACTCTACTTTCATTTGAGGGTGTGTGATATAGATATTCGATGTGAAATGTTTTGTTTACTTGAAACACTCTATGATGTGACTTGAGAAACGATTAGAAAAACTTCTGTATCCTAAAGAAGCTTCTCATTCGCACTGGTGCACGTTTTATGGTAAAAAATGCCACCATTGACGAATCGTGGATAGACGTATCTATAGAAGAAAGATCGAACTTTCGTTTAGTAGACCTTAGGAAAAATTTTGGAAATTCGAAACTTCTCAAAAGGAACCCAGAATTTTGTGAACAAACACAGCCGGATGATACGTTCAGACGCGAGAAATGGCGACCCCAGCTGACTTCTCTCAGTTAGATGAAGCTCTCAATTACGGCCGCTCTCTCTTTACTTAAGGTCTTCACGTGCTTGTGCTCGTATTTTTCAACCGAGTAGAAAGATTAATAAATAAAAAAGCTTTAAAAATGGCTGATGCGACGGCGCCTACCACGGCTCCTTCTCCTAAGAAGGTGAGCAAACAAAAGCGAAAACCGAGAACGGCACCCGTACATCCTAAGGTATCCGAAATGGTAATCACTGCCATTACTTCTCTCAAAGAACGCGGAGGTTCTTCTCTCCAGGCTATCAAAAGTACATTGCTGCCAACTATAAACTCGACGTGGAGCGGATGAACCCTTTATCAAGAAGTATCTTCGATCAGCAGTGAATAGTGGCATTCTCACACAGACTAAAGGAAAAGGAGCTACGGGTTCCTTCAAGCTGAGTGCTCAAAAGAGCAAAGAGAAGGTGGTGAAAAACCAAAGAAGAAAGAAGGAACGACTGCAAAGAAAAGTAAAGCCCCGAGTAAGCCCAAGAAAGTAGCTGAGAAGAAAGCAAAGACAGCTGCTAAAACCCAAGGCAAAGGCAAAACCAAAGAAAGTGGCAAAGCCAGCAAAGAAACCTGCAGCCAGTAAACCGAAAGCCCCAAAGAAGGCCAAAGCCGCCCCTAAAAGGCTGCTTCCAAGAAGGTGGCAGGAAAGAAATAAGTAAGCTGCTTCTTTTCCAATTTTGTGTGATATCACAAAATCAACGGCCCTTTCAGGGCCACCATCTCCTGATAAAGAGTTTGCCATATAAGTCGTTACAGAAAACAAACAAAACACTCATTCCGTTCGTAACAACACTTGTTATATCGAGCGAGTGAAATGGTAAAAAATTTCTTAAAACGTTTCATGCTCAGATTTGTAGTCTAACGAACGTTCGAGAAAAGAAAGTAATGTAGTGCGACTTTATTTATTTCTTCCCTGGGCTGTTATAGATATGCTCGTTTTCAAATTATACTTAATGATTCGTAACTTTAGTTTAATTTCAATTAGTACTGCATTTAATTACATTTTAGTTTAATCACCCATATAAATTGTATGCCTCCTTACTAGTTAGTGAAGTGTACTGAGCCTTTCACAAATGTAATGGAGAAATCTATTCCGTATGCACATGCATATACGGCTGAATAGTGTGCCTTACTATTAGATTTACTAGTTATCAATAACTAATATGATTTATGCTCCTTAATAGAGACAATTTCTCTGTCCCTCAGACACTATTTCGTTTTCTCCCAAGCGCATGGATATTAAACATGTAATGGATGTCACTCTAAATGAAATAACTATTTCCGTGTATCTATTAACCCTCTGTCATTCTCTCTTTTTTTGCTTTCTTAAATAATGAGTAGCTGTTATTTTCTTGTTATTATCATAATTATCTTGTACCTTTCGGTGACGACATGTATTGGCTGGGTGTGTATACGTTTGTTTGTTTGTCTGTCTTCATTCACTTAACTACAAACGAAAATACTCACTGAGAGCATAGAGGTGGGAATGGAACAAAACTCTCTAATAATGTGTGTATTTCTACTCGCACGTTATAAGCATGGTTATAGAGAAAGCATGCTTGAACTGTTAATAGTGAAATAGATTCTAAACTAACTAAACTAACGTGGCAGGGGTTCAGTTTAGAGAGAGAGAAATCCGAAGAGTTCTCTCTCCAACTGGGGTGTTCAGGAACTTTGTAGTTCCTCTTCGTCCCCTTTCGTGGATTGTTATTAGGATTAAGTGGTGTTTTTTTTATATTATTATTTTAATAAATTAATTATCGTTATTATTCTTGACTTTTTTGGGTGGGGAATGTCTCACTAAATGGTCTTTTGGGTGGAGGCAAAGGTAGCAGTGGAAAGAAGGAAAGGTCGGGACCTGTCTCGAAAAGAAAAGTTGGGTAGATGTGAACATGAATGTAATTCATTCAAGTTCAGATCAAATCAAACGGCCCGATTCTGGGTCTGGCAAAAAGGTTGCCTGGGCTGGGATCTAGAAATCCAATGCCTGAAGATTTTGATGTGGGGGGAAACGGGAGTACCCCGAGAAAACCCACTTTCACACGACAGGCGCCGAAAGTTTTGCCTGTCGTGTGCCCTGTACCTGAAAAAAAAGGAATTCATGTTAATAACATAGTTTTTATGTATTTAGACTCTTTGTTGAGTGGATTGTGATTCTTGAAATATGTTGTATGGTGATATGTATTTTGTTGGTGCACTTGATAATTTGTGTAGTGATGCCGTTAGTTTGTTTCTGTTTTCTGCTTTTCGATAATATTTCATAGAAAGTTCTGTTATTCTATCTCTTATAGTTGGTAAATTACTAATTTGGTGTAGATAATTTGTTGGTGTAAAAGATGGTAAACTGAATGCGGATTTTAATATTTTGTTTTGTTGCACTTGGATTTTTTGGAGTGTGTTGTTTGACATGTTGTATGTTACTTGACATCCGTACTCTATTAGTGGACGGATGTAAGCCTTGTATATTTGTATAATGGTGTTCGGTGCGCATTTTGATTGTTTACCAGTTATAGTCTTTAGATATGAAATCCTTTTCTTATTGATGAGTGTATATTGTTTATGTGTTTTTTCCATGTTAGTTTTGTGTCGAAAGTGACGCCAAGGAATGTGATGTTTTGCTCATGTTGATGGTTGTGTTTCCAAGTGATAGATTTATTTTTCTAGATTTTTCTTTGCTTCTTTAGTTTTCTATAGAAGGTGATTGCTTGTGTTTTGTCGGATTTAACACGACCCTCCACTTGTTGCTCCATGTTGAGACGTTGTTTAGTGATTCTTGTACGCGAGACATGGCCATTACTGGGTTTCTGGAGGTGCTCCAGATTGCGATGTCATCTGCGTATTGTGAATTGTGTGTGTATGTTAGATTTGGAAAAGGTATGTCACTGACGAAAATTATGTAAAGAAGTGGAGAGAGGACTGATCCTTGGGGCACTCCTGCCGTTATATTAAACAATTTGGATATGGTTTTATTGACTTTTACTTGTGCTGTTCTATTGGTTAAAAAATTTGAAATCCATTTGACTATCGTAGGATTTATTTGTAGGTGGTTTAGTTTGTATATGATGGCATTGTGCCAAACGCTGTCGAATGCTTTTTTGACATCTAGGAATACCCCGATGGTTACTTGATTGTTGTTGTAAGCTTTGTATATTGATTCGGTGAGTCGTGTGAGGTGATCTGTTGTTTGTCTATTTTTCTGGAGGCATTTTGAGATTCTGGAAGGATGTTGTTTGATTCGCAAAAATGGAGGAGACGGTTGGAGATAATTCTCTCCATCAGTTTGCCAAGGCAGCTTAACAGACTGATGGGGCGGAAATTATCTGGATTTGTTCTGTTAGTTTGTTTCTTGGGGATCGTTGTTATGATGGCTTTTTTCCATGTGTCAGGGTAATACCCTGTCGCTAATGAAATGTTCATGATGTTTGTGAGGTGTTGTAGTAGGAGAGTGGAACTTTTTTTGAGAATAATATTTGGTATTTGGTCATGTCCGGGGGAAGTGTTCTTCAAGTTTTTGATATTAATCTTTAGTTCGGTTATGGTTATTTTTCTATTGATTGAATTTGAGTATGCTTCTAGTGTCTCTCGGGAAATCCTGGTGAGAATGAAGCTTGGTTTGCATTTATGTAGTTGTTGACATGGTGTTGGTGTTGTGTGTCGAAATCTACTGAGTTTAAATCGCTAAAAGCGGATTTGTAATAGTCAGCTAATAAGTCAGCTTTCTCTTCGTCCGTCCTTGCGATTTTATTGTTGTGTGTGATGTGTTGTAACATGTGATTTGTGTTTTTGTCTGACGCAATACTCTTGAATTTTTTCCAGAATTCTTTTGGATTTTTCTTGGTTTTTTCTAAGTTCTTGCAGAAGTTATGCCAATTGTTTTCTCTGACTTTTTTAATTTCTTGTTTAATTTTTGTATTTGTTCTATTGATTTCTGTTTTAATGTCTGGATCACGTGTGATGTAGTGTATTCGTCGTAATTGTCTGCGTTTGATTATTAGTGCGTGAATTTCTGGTGTTAGAGTCCATTGAATAAGTGATTGTTTTCTTTTTGATTTAGGAATTGTGTTTTTTGTGGCTTTCTTTATGGCTTCTGTAATTTGATCAACATATTTGTCTAGTTCTGTTTTGTTGTTTACATGTTCGATTGGGTGGGGTAGGTATGAGTCCAGAGAGGCATTAAAAGTGAGCCAGTCTGTTTCAGTGTAGGTGTATGCGGAAGGAGTCACGTACGCCACAGCCGGGTGGCGCGGGTGAATCATACATGATACGGGGAAGTGGTCACTGGTGATTTCATCATGCACTTTAAAGTTAGATATTCTATTAACCATGTCCTTGGGTGCGATGATGAAATCGAGTACATCATATGAGCCGTTGGCGGCTGAGAAGTGTGTAGGTGTATTGTCATTAATTAATTGCATTTTATTGCTAGAAATAAAATTTTTTATGCAGGATCCTCTGCGTGTGTCTCTGTTACCCCTTAATTCTGTGTGCGGTGAATTAAAGTCTCCAATAATAATTGGTTTGGGTTTACGATTAACACATTTTTGAAGGAAGTTAATGTCGATATTTTTTGGTTGGTGAGCAATATATGGCTAGAATCGGAATAGTTAGCCGGTTGTTAAAGTGTATATTACAAAAATAGTCTCATTAATGTCAGATTTAAATGAGTCTTCTATCGAGATTAGATGCGATATTTTTGTACTAAAGTAAGTTATTATACCTCTGTTGTTTTCTGAGTGAGGTATGTTGTGTGAGATGAATCCGGGGATTGTGGTGTTTTGTTTCTCTGTGCAAAGTGTTTCTGAAATGATGATTATGTTGGCGTTTATATGTTTGTTTATGTTGTATATTTCTAACCTTTTGTCTTTAAGATTTCCTTGGCAGTTGATGTGTAAGATTTTAATGTGTTGTATCATTGTGTTGTTTTATTTCCCTCGCGTGAATTTTGAGTGAAAGATGGTGTGGTTTCAGGTGAGGGAGGTTAAAATAGTGACTTGCAAGGCTGCAAACAGCCTTGAGTGACTCGTGCCTCGATTCGAATGAGGGAGATCACTCAATTCTATCAGCATTGCTAGCAAGTTTGTGGTGAAATCTGTTGGGTTAAATGCTTGTGTTGTTTTTGGGCGTGTTACGTCCGCGTAAGTACGTGTTGGTTGAGGTTGAGCGTGTTTGATTTGCGAGTCGGTTGGAGTTGGTAGTAAAGGTTGTTTGGTGTTGTTTTGGTAGCCGTGGGTTTGATTATTGATGTTCGTGGTTTTGAAAAGGAATCTGTTACGTATTTGGGTGTATTTGGGGCAGCCTTTGTAACTGGCTGCGTGGGGCCCCTGACAGTTGGCGCATCTAACTTGGTTACGCTCGTTAGGACACTGAGCGACCTCGTGAGATCCGCCACATCTGACACATCTATCCTTGGCCATACAATTAGTTTTTGTGTGTCCGAACCGTTGACATTTGTAGCATTGGATTATTGGTTTTTGATGTGTCTTTTCCGGTTCGGTCGTGTGTCTTTGAAAAAATAAAAAGCAACCGTTTTTAATAATTTTTCTTGATCGTCTTTTGTTGACGGTTACCTTGATCAGTGGCGTTTTTTGTTTCGTTCTGAATGAGATGATTCTGTTCGATGATGCAATGTCAAAGCCTTGAGTTGTTAATTCTTCAGTGATTTCATGATCTTCAATGTCGAAATCGACACCTCTGATTATGACTGTTAGTTTTGGTGTGTTTGTTTTGGTGTTGTAATGGTGGCTTGAACACCGAAGGCATCCTTGGGCCAGTGGGCCAAAATATGCGCAAACTCTTGAGGTTCGGTACATTTAATCATGATTCTTCCATTAGGAAGCCGTTTGATGTCTTTAAACTGAATGCCCGGGTAATAGGACCTCAGTTGATTGACGATCTGTGGAATGCGTGTTGTTTTGTTTACTCCTTCGATGAACAGAGTTGGGATTCTGTAGTTAGGAGAATTGTTTGTTTGTGTGACAGTGATGGTGTTCTCAGAATTAGTGGCGATGGTGGTGTTGTTTGTATTCAAGTAATTATTGTTAGAGCAAGTGGCTTTGTCTTCGTTAACATGGGTTATGTTATTAATACTTTGATTTTAGAACTATTATTAGCGTCGTTAAGGTTAGGGTTAGTAGCATAGTCAGAAACTATACTTACCATGTCCTTTTCTTCTTCTTCTTCAGCCTCCTCTTGTTGGATGTCTCGTTTGTTTCATGGGATTCTGGTCTTCGTGATTCTTCCCCTCCTGAGTTTTCACCTTCGGAACTCTCAGTCGAACTACTCAGTGATTCAGAGGCTGGTCCTTCAATAGCTCTATTCAGCATATCCATGATCTCGTCGTTGGAAAGGGCTTTTCCGTTGGATCTTGTCACTATCTTCTTTCTCTTCATACTGTTTTACTAGTCCTGATAAGGACTAAGGGGTAACCTTTTTTAGTAAAACTTTTATGCACTTCACAGGATAATTTAGTCTTCAATGCACTTGTCTCGCAGCTCTTGACTTGCACGTCTGCTCTGCTTGACGGCGACCTTGAAACTCCCGAAATAGATTCGATGTGACTTTCTCCTTTTCAAGATGTGGTGGCCCTGAAAAGGGCCGTTTGAATTGAAAAGAGAAGAAGAACACATTACTTTGAACTGGTGTACTTAGTCACAGCCTTGGTCCCTTCGGAGACGGCGTGTTTGGCCAATTCTCCAGGTAAAAGCAGACGCACTGCAGTTTGGATCTCCCGGCTCGTGATAGTTGATCGCTTGTTGTAGTGAGCCAGACGAGAAGCTTCGGCAGCAATTCTCTCGAAAATGTCGTTCACGAAGCTATTCATGATAGACATAGCTTTGCTGGAGATTCCAGTATCGGGATGGACCTGCTTGAGAACCTTGTAAATGTAAATACTGAAGCTCTTCTTCCTCCTCTTCTTTCGCTTTTTCTTGTCTCCAGCTCGTACGGCTTTTGGGCCTTTCCGGCCTTCTTCACAGCTTTTCCAGACGCTTGTTGTGGAGGCATGTTGAAAATAAACTTGGACCAAATTCAGTCAGCGTTTAAATTGCGCGCTGCAGGATTGAAAAGTAGCCAATAGCATTTTGGTTTGCGAACTCGATAGCTGTCGCGAGAAGCGCGGCCGTCACAGGCGACTCAATATACGTCGTTCAATCCTACAAAGTTGATAAAACTATGTGAGTGAACAGCGTAATAGTCACAATACGTATTCATTCCACATAGTGAGTATCGTGTTTTACTGTCTATTTTTCGTTCTTAGTTTCAGAGAAAACTAAGGGAAAATGTCTGGGCGAGGCAAAGGTGGCAAAGTGAAGGCCAAGGCTAAATCCCGTTCAAGCAGAGCTGGACTCCAGTTTCCAGTCGGGCGTATACATCGTCTCCTTCGAAAAGGAAACTATGCCGAGCGAGTAGGAGCTGGAGCACCCGTCTACCTCGCTGCTGTCTTGGAGTACCTGGCTGCTGAAGTTTTGGGTTAGCAGGTAACGCTGCACGTGATAACAAGAAGACTAGGATCATCCCTCGTCACTTGCAACTTGCCATTCGTAATGACGAAGAACTCAACAAGTTGCTACAGGGTGTTACTATCGCCCAGGGAGGCGTTCTGCCAAACATTCAGGCTGTCTTATTGCCCAAGAAGACCGAAAAGAAGTAAGTCGGTAAATATTAACAATATATAAAACGGCCCTTTTCAGGGCCACCACCTCCTGATGGAGAGATAGTACAGTTCCTTCGCCATACATCTCGTGTTAATAATTTTCACAGAACACGCAACAAAAGGCGTGTCTCTTGTGTACGACAAACCTTATTATCCCACCTTCCATAATACATAAATAAATAAATAATCATAAAACAAAAACGTTTTAATACGATTCATTATAGTACTTACTATATAAGTAGATCGTCACAGTTAGGTTTTCTCTTATACCAGCATAACGATACGTTGTTGACAGTGTTCACTGTCGTAACCAGACGATGTTCGTCTTTCTAAGTAAGCTGAGTATGTGTAGTTCGTAAGCTATTGCCATTTCTTTTCAATATTCTTAACCTGAAAGGAATGTACCTACCTTCATAGATGTCGTTACACGGAAAGAGAAAATGAAAACAAACCAATACGACATTTTCTGCAGCACAATAATATATTTCGAAGGAGAACAAGAAAACACACCAACTTCGTAATATGAAATTTTATACTTCTCTCCAGGCACATAACTAGACTAAATATCGAACATGCAGGGATTTTGAAAACTGTTTCATGCACGTCGAGTAAGTGTAATAATTTAAAAGGTTCCTTGATAAAGTAAAACGAAAGAATACTTAACTCACAAACTTTCGTAAGAGAAAAGACGGTTGCTGCTAAACTACAACTCCTTGCATTTCTTACGTGCAAATTCAACTTGAAAAGATGTATGTTACTAACATAGTACATGTAGTCATGATGTGTGCGAATGGCATACTCTTTGTTCAGGATGTGGTGGCCCTGAAAAGGGCCGTTTGTTTATTGGCGAGGGTAAGTTACAATACCTCTCTCTCCATTTAGGCTCGTTCCCCTCGAATTCTACGTGCGAGTTGGATGTCTTTCGGCATGATGGTCACCCTCTTTGCGTGAATGGCACACAGGTTAGTGTCTTCGAAGAGACCCACCAAGTACGCCTCACTGGCCTCCTGAAGAGCCATGACAGCAGAGCTCTGGAATCTAAGGTCAGTCTTGAAGTCCTGGGCAATTTCTCTCACCAGTCTCTGGAAAGGTAGTTTTCGAATGAGCAGCTCAGTTGACTTCTGGTATCGACGGATTTCACGGAGGGCTACTGTTCCTGGCCTGTAACGATGAGGTTTCTTTACACCTCCTGTTGCTGGAGCGCTCTTTCGGGCAGCTTTAGTGGCCAGTTGTTTTCTTGGTGCTTTTCCGCCCGTGGATTTTCTTGCAGTTTGTTTCGTGCGAGCCATAATTTCGTTTTGTCCGTGCTATATTACAAACGTACGTAGAACTACAATCCTACTACACTCTTCGACTTCCGTGCTAAGAATGATCATCGTTCGAAGGCGCTTTTTTGTTTATCTTTTCAAACTTTGCGCTTTCCGTTCGAGAGAGCTTCTCATTGGTCGTGTTCCACCAATCATTGGACAGGACGCAGAGTCGAGACGCCATTGGACAAAGAGTTGTGATTCTCAATCCTAGTTTGCACCACTTTTTTGGTTTCTGAAGCAAAATTGGATTGTAATACTCAAACAAAACGGTATAGCAATACGTTACCAATATTCGAATGAAATATAATTCTTACTGATGGTACTTTCTTATCGTCTGAAAGATATGTGTAAGAATCTTTATTTTATTTTTATTTATTTTTTTAATTTTATTTTACATAGTTACTCTGCTAGGACATATTTCCTTTCGAGAAGTACATGTACATTTTGTCCAGTCCACCAAGTAACCTCGTAAATATCTAGATGGAAGTTGTTTTCGGTAAAAATAAATAATAATAATATGATCCAACACATTTCTTTGATGGTTATTATTTAGTTCTCAATAAATGTTTTCAGTTTCTATGGTCACAGTTTTGCTGTTCAACGTTAAGCGACGAGGAGCTTTCCGAGAGGGCCGCGCTAAGATTATATAGTGTTACCGATAGTGGTTGTTTTCGTTTTTGAGCTGTTCGAGCAGAGATTATTCTTTAATATTCCTACATTTACGCCATGTCTGGAAGAGGAAAAGGTGGCAAGGGTCTCGGTAAAGGTGGAGCAAAACGTCATCGTAAGGTTCTCAGAGACAATATCCAGGGTATCACGAAACCAGCCATCAGACGTCTAGCTCGCAGAGGCGGTGTAAAGCGCATCTCTGGTCTCATCTACGAAGAAACCCGAGGTGTTTTGAAAGTTTTCTTGGAAAACGTAATCCGTGATGCTGTTACCTACACGGAGCACGCCAAAAGAAAGACTGTGACCGCCATGGACGTAGTGTATGCTCTGAAACGACAGGGTCGCACTCTGTACGGATTCGGAGGTTAAATATTCACTTTATAACAAAAAAACGGCCCTTTTCAGGGCCACCACCTCCTAATGAAGAGATACCACATTTTCGTACTTCTTATAATTCTCTCAAGTACACGTACAAGTACACAAATTCCTTACTAGCTAACTCCTTTTCACACAATACGATTTCTACATCCCTCACTCGGAAACGTTATATATATATCTGTTAAGTTAAGGATAAACATTATGCTTTGCAAATTAACTTTAGTGAAATAACTTATGTTATAAGAACTGGTAGTGCGTAATTAGGAATTGTTTGGTTAGTGTTCATTTCCAAGTTTACTCTGTGTGCATGTTACTTTATACATCATTTAGAGAAACAGGTAGATAAAATATGTTAGGGTAAATCCGTTATCTTATTAATAGAAATAACACTCGCCAATGAAGAAGCGTTACGCTTATTGAGTACACATACACTTAGAGAGACGAATGAATGTCTTGCTCAATTGTTAATTTCTATTCAAAAGATGAAAGTTGCAAGCTTATTAGATATCACTCTAAAGTTTTCTATCTCCGAAAATGTGACTCTACAATAAAATATTCCTTAATTAATGATGTCAGAAAGGTCGACGAAGCCAAGAACACTGCGTTTCAAAACTGCATCGTTATTTCTATATATAAATATTATATATATTAATCAACTTTCAGAGGAAGTATAAAAAGAAATAAATTAACGATTCAAGGCATCTTATTGAAATCGAATATGTGTTATATGATTGTATCGACGAACACTAGTTTCGTTTCTCATTTGTCACGAACTCTCACCAGTTTGCTTTCAAACTGGCTTAGGGTGGCCTGTAATCGTTTTGCTGTTTGAATATTCTTTGTAATGCACTGTTTACGATAATAAGGATCGAAAACAATTTCTGAATAAGGAATAGAAACTACTTTTCTCTGTTGTTCGGGAGAATTTCTTTGTAGCGTGGAACAAGCTTCTGCACTTAGCACTACCCAACATGAAATGACGACGTGTTAGAGACTGCCTCGTTTCTAACGTGATATTCCGATGATATAATGCTCTCTTACAAATACTCTACTTTCATTTGAGGGTGTGTGATATAGATATTCGATGTGAAATGTTTTGTTTACTTGAAACACTCTATGATGTGACTTGAGAAACGATTAGAAAAACTTCTGTATCCTAAAGAAGCTTCTCATTCGCACTGGTGCACGTTTTTATGGTAAAAAATGCCACCATTGACGAATCGTGGATAGACGTATCTATAGAAGAAAGATCGAACTTTCGTTTAGTAGACCTTAGGAAAAATTTTGGAAATTGAAACTTCTCAAAAGGAACCCAGAATTTTGTGAACAAACACAGCCGGATGATACGTTCAGACGCGAGAAATGGCGACCCCAGCTGACTTCTCTCAGTTAGATGAAGCTCTCAATTACGGCCGCTCTCTCTTTACTTAAGGTCTTCACGTGCTTGTGCTCGTATTTTCAACCGAGTAGAAAGATTAATAAATAAAAAAGCTTTAAAAATGGCTGATGCGACGGCGCCTACCACGGCTCCTTCTCCTAAGAAGGTGAGCAAACAAAAAGCGAAAAAACCGAGAACGGCACCCGTACATCCTAAGGTATCCGAAATGGTAATCACTGCCATTACTTCTCTCAAAGAACGCGGAGGTTCTTCTCTCCAGGCTATCAAAAAGTACATTGCTGCCAACTATAAACTCGACGTGGAGCGGATGAACCCTTTTATCAAGAAGTATCTTCGATCAGCAGTGAATAGTGGCATTCTCACACAGACTAAAGGAAAAGGAGCTACGGGTTCCTTCAAGCTGAGTGCTCAAAAGAGCAAAGAGAAGGTGGTGAAAAAACCAAAGAAGAAAGAAGGAACGACTGCAAAGAAAAGTAAAGCCCCGAGTAAGCCCAAGAAAGTAGCTGAGAAGAAAGCAAAGACAGCTGCTAAAAAACCCAAGGCAAAGGCAAAACCAAAGAAAGTGGCAAAGCCAGCAAAGAAACCTGCAGCCAGTAAACCGAAAGCCCCCAAGAAGGCCAAAGCCGCCCCTAAAAAGGCTGCTTCCAAGAAGGTGGCAGGAAAGAAATAAGTAAGCTGCTTCTTTTCCAATTTTGTGTGATATCACAAAATCAACGGCCCTTTTCAGGGCCACCATCTCCTGATAAAGAGTTTGCCATATAAGTCGTTACAGAAAACAAACAAAACACTCATTCCGTTCGTAACAACACTTGTTATATCGAGCGAGTGAAATGGTAAAAATTTCTTAAAACGTTTCATGCTCAGATTTGTAGTCTAACGAACGTTCGAGAAAAGAAAGTAATGTAGTGCGACTTTATTTATTTCTTCCCCTGGGCTGTTATAGATATGCTCGTTTTCAAATTATACTTAATGATTCGTAACTTTAGTTTAATTTCAATTAGTACTGCATTTAATTACATTTTAGTTTAATCACCCATATAAATTGTATGCCTCCTTACTAGTTAGTGAAGTGTACTGAGCCTTTCACAAATGTAATGGAGAAATCTATTCCGTATGCACATGCATATACGGCTGAATAGTGTGCCTTACTATTAGATTTACTAGTTATCAATAACTAATATGATTTATGCTCCTTAATAGAGACAATTTCTCTGTCCCTCAGACACTATTTCGTTTTCTCCCAAGCGCATGGATATTAAACATGTAATGGATGTCACTCTAAATGAAATAACTATTTCCGTGTATCTATTAACCCTCTGTCATTCTCTCTTTTTTGCTTTCTTAAATAATGAGTAGCTGTTATTTTCTTGTTATTATCATAATTATCTTGTACCTTTCGGTGACGACATGTATTGGCTGGGTGTGTATACGTTTGTTTGTTTGTCTGTCTTCATTCACTTAACTACAAACGAAAAATACTCACTGAGAGCATAGAGGTGGGAATGGAACAAAACTCTCTAATAATGTGTGTATTTCTACTCGCACGTTATAAGCATGGTTATAGAGAAAGCATGCTTGAACTGTTAATAGTGAAATAGATTCGTACCTGAAAAAAAAGGAATTCATGTTAATAACATAGTTTTTATGTATTTAAACTCTTTGTTGATTGGATTGTGATTCTTGAAATATGTTGTATGGTGATATGTATTTTGTTGGTGCACTTGATAATTTGTGTAGTGATGCCGTTAGTTTGTTTCTGTTTTCTGCTTTTCGATAATATTTCATAGAAAGTTCTGTTATTCTATCTCTTATAGTTGGTAAATTACTAATTTGGTGTAGATAATTTGTTGGTGTAAAGATGGTAAACTGAATGCGGATTTTAATATTTTGTTTTGTTGCACTTGGATTTTGGAGTGTGTTGTTTGACATGTTGTATGTTACTTGACATCCGTACTCTATTAGTGGACGGATGTAAGCCTTATATATTTGTATAATGGTGTTCGGTGCGCATTTTGATTGTTTACCAGTTATAGTCTTTAGATATGAAATCCTTTTCTTATTGATGAGTGTATATTGTTTATGTGTTTTTCCATGTTAGTTTTGTGTCGAAAGTGACGCCAAGGAATGTGATGTTTTGCTCATGTTGATGGTTGTGTTTCCAAGTGATAGATTTATTTTTCTAGATTTTTTCTTTGCTTCTTTAGTTTTCTATAGAAGGTGATTGCTTGTGTTTTTGTCGGATTTAACACGACCCTCCACTTGTTGCTCCATGTTGAGACGTTGTTTAGTGATTCTTGTACGCGAGACATGGCCATTACTGGGTTTCTGGAGGTGCTCCAGATTGCGATGTCATCTGCGTATTGTGAATTGTGTGTGTATGTTAGATTTGGAAAAGGTATGTCACTGACGAAAATTATGTAAAGAAGTGGAGAGAGGACTGATCCTTGGGGCACTCCTGCCGTTATATTAAACAATTTGGATATGGTTTTATTGACTTTTACTTGTGCTGTTCTATTGGTTAAAAAATTTGAAATCCATTTGACTATCGTAGGATTTATTTGTAGGTGGTTTAGTTTGTATATGATGGCATTGTGCCAAACGCTGTCGAATGCTTTTGACATCTAGGAATACCCCGATGGTTACTTGATTGTTGTTGTAAGCTTTGTATATTGATTCGGTGAGTCGTGTGAGGTGATCTGTTGTTTGTCTATTTTTCTGGAGGCATTTTGAGATTCTGGAAGGATGTTGTTTGATTCGCAAAATGGAGGAGACGGTTGGAGATAATTCTCTCCATCAGTTTGCCAAGGCAGCTTTCACAGACTGATGGGGCGGAAATTATCTGGATTTGTTCTGTTAGTTTGTTTCTTGGGGATCGTTGTTATGATGGCTTTTTTCCACGTGTCAGGGTAATACCCTGTCGCTAATGAAATGTTCATGATGTTTGTGAGGTGTTGTAGTAGGAGAGTGGAACTTTTTTTGAGAATAATATTTGGTATTTGGTCATGTCCGGGGGAAGTGTTCTTCAAGTTTTTGATATTAATCTTTAGTTCGGTTATGGTTATTTTTCTATTGATTGAATTTGAGTATGCTTCTAGTGTCTCTCCGGGAAATCCTGGTGAGAATGAAGCTTGGTTTGCATTTATGTAGTTGTTGACATGGTGTTGGTGTTGTGTGTCGAAATCTACTGAGTTTAAATCGCTAAAAGCGGATTTGTAATAGTCAGCTAATAAGTCAGCTTTCTCTTCGTCCGTCCTTGCGATTTTATTGTTGTGTGTGATGTGTTGTAACATGTGATTTGTGTTTTTTTGTCTGACGCAATACTCTTGAATTTTTCCAGAATTCTTTTGGGTTTTTTTCTTGGTTTTCTAAGTTCTTGCAGAAGTTATGCCAATTGTTTTCTCTGACTTTTTTTAATTTCTTGTTTAATTTTTTGTATTTGTTCTATTGATTTCTGTTTTAATGTGTGGATCACGTGTGATGTAGTGTATTCGTCGTAATTGTCTGCGTTTGATTATTAGTGCGTGAATTTCTGGTGTTAGAGTCCATTGAATAAGTGATTGTTTTCTTTTGATTTAGGAATTGTGTTTTTTGTGGCTTTCTTTATGGCTTCTGTAATTTGATCAACATATTTGTCTAGTTCTGTTTTGTTGTTTACATGTTCGATTGGGTGGGGTAGGTATGAGTCAGAGAGGCATTAAAAGTGAGCCAGTCTGTTTCCCGAGTGTAGGTGTATGCGGAAGGAGTCACGTACGCCACAGCCGGGTGGCGCAGGTGAATCATACATGATACGGGGAAGTGGTCACTGGTGATTTCATCATGCACACTTTAAAGTTAGATATTCTAATAACCATGTCCTTTGAATGCGATGATGAAATCGAGTATTCATCATATGAGCCGTTGGCGGCCTGAGAGACAATGTTGAGTGTATTGTCATTAATTAATTGCATTTTTATTGCTAGAAATAAAATTTTTTATGCAGGATCCTCTGCGTATGTCTCTGTTACCCTTAATTCTGTGTGCGGTGAATTAAAGTCTCCAATAATAATTGGTTTGGGTTTACGATTAACACATTTTTGAAGGAAGTTAATGTCGATATTTTTTGGTTGGTGAGCAATATATGGCTAGAATCAAGATAGTTAGCCGGTTGTTAAAGTTATATATTACAAAAAATAGTCTCATTGATGTCAGATTTAAATGAAGTCTTCTATCGAGATTAGATGCGATATTTTTGTACTAAAGTGAGTTATTATACCTCTGTTTGTTTTCTGAGTGAGGTATGTTGTGTGAGATAAATCTGGGGATTGTGGTGTTTTGTTTCTCTGTGCAAAGTGTTTCTGAAATGATGATTATGTTGGCGTTTATATGTTTGTTTATATTTGTATATTTCTAACCTTGTCATCTTTAAGATTTCCTTGGCAGTGATGTGTAAGATTTTAATGTGTTGTATCATTGTGTTGTTTTATTTCCCTCGCGCGTGAATTTTTGAGTGAAAGATGGTGTGTGGTTCAGGTGAGGGAGGAGTTAAAATAGTGACCTGGCTACAAACAGAAGCGCCAGAGTGACTCATTCCTCGATTCGAATGAGGGAGATCACTCAATTTAATGTGCATTGCTAGCAAGTTTGTTAATTGAAATCTGTTGGTTTAAATGCTTGTGTTGTTTTCTGGGCGTGTTACGTCCGCGTAAGTACGATGTTGGTTGAGGTTGAGCGTGTTTGATTTGCGAGTCGGTTGGAGCTGGTAGTAAAAGGTTGTTTGGTGTACGTTTGGTAGCCGATGGTTTGATTATTGATGTTCGTGGTTTTGAAAAGGAATCTGTTACGTATTTGGGTGTATTTGGGGCAGCCTTTGTAACTGGCTGCGTGGAGGTTCTGACAGTTGGCGCATCTAACTTGGTTTACGCTCGTTAGGACACTAGGCGATCTCGTGAGATCCGCCACATCTGGCGCATCTATCCCTAGCCATACAATTAGTTTTTGTGTGTCAGAACCGTTGACATTTGTAGCATTGGATTATTGGTTTTGATGGCGTCTTTTTCGGTTCGGTCGTGTAATCTTGAAAAAAATAAAAAAGCAACCGTTTTTTAATAATTTTTCTTGATCGCTCTTTTGTTGACGGTTACCTTGATCAGTGGCGTTTTTTTGTCGCTGTTCTGAATGAGATGATTCTGTTCGATGATGCAAATGTCAAAGCCAGGTTGTTAATTCTTCAGTGATTTCATGATCTTCAATGTCGAAATCGACACCTCTGATTATGACTGTTAGTTTTTGGTGTGTTTGTTTTGGAATGTTGTAATGGTGGCTTGAACACCGAAGGCATCCTTGGGCCAGTGGGCCAAATATGCGCAAACTCTTGAGGTTCGGTACATTTAATCATGATTCTTCCATTGGAAACCGTTTGATGTCTTTAAACTGAATGCCCGGTAATAGGACCTCAGTTGATTGACGATCTGTGGAATGCGTGTTGTTTTGTTTCACTCCTTCGATGAACAGAGTTGGGATTCTGTGGTTGGGAGAATTGTTTGTTTGTGTGACAGTGATGGTGTTCTCAGAATTAGTGGCGATGGTGGTGTTGTTTGTATTCAAGTAATTATTGTTAGAGCAAGTGGCTTTGTCTTTACGTTAGCTTTAGGTTATGTTATTAATACTTTGATTTTTAGAACCATAGTAAGCGTCGTTAAGGTTAGGGGTTAGTAGCATAGTCAGAAACTATACTTACCATGTCCTTTTTCTTCTCTTCTCTTCAGCCTCCCTCTTGTTGGATGTCTCTGTTTGTTTCATGGGATTCTGGTCTTCGTGATTCTTCCCTCCTGAGGTTTCACCTTCGGAACTCTCAGTCGAACTGCATAAGTGAGTTCAGAGGCGGTCACTTCAATAGCTCTATTCAACATATCCAGAATCGTCGTTGGAAAGGGCTTTTCCGTTGGATCTTGCATTATCTATCTTCTTTCTCTTCGTCCACTGTTTTACTAGTCCTGATAAGGACTAAAGTGGTAACCTTTTTTAGTAAAACTTTATGCACTTCACAGGATCATTTGATTGCTGAATGCACTTGTCATACTAGTTGCGACTTGCACGTCTACTCTGCTTGAGCGCGACCTTAAGAAAACTCCCTGGAAATGAATTCGATGTGACTTTCTCCTTTTCAAGATGTGGGTGACCCTGAAAAGGGCCGTTTGAATTGAAGAGAAGAAGAAGAACACATTGCACTTTGAACTGGTGTACTTAGTCACAGCCTTGGTCCCTTCGGAGACGGCGTGTTTGGCCAATTCTCCAGGTAAAAGCAGACGCACTACAGTTTGGATCTCCCGGCTCGTGATAGTTGATCGCTTGTTGTAGTGAGCCAGACGAGAAGCTTCGGCAGCAATTCTCTCGAAAATGTTTGTCGTTCACGAAGTTATTCATGATAGACATAAAAGCTTTGCTGGAGATTCAAGTATCGGGATGGACCTGCTTGAGAACCTTGTAAATGTAAATACTGAAGCTCTCCTTCCTCCTTCTTCTTTGCTTTCTTTTTTGTTCTCCAGCTCCAGTCTCAGCTATTTTGGGGCCTTTCCGTCTCTTCACAGCTTTTCCAGACGCTTGTTGTGGAGGCATGTTGAGAAAATAAACTTGGACCAAAATTCAGTCAGCGTTTAAAATTGCGCTGCTGGATTGAAAAGTAGCCAATAGCATTTTGGTTTGCAGAACTTGATAGCTGTCGCGAGAAAGCTGGCCGTCACAGGCTTGACTCAATATACGTTGTTCAATCCCACAAAGTTGATAAAACTATGTGAGTGAAGACAGCGTAATAGTCACAATACGTATTCATTCCACATAGTGAGTATCGTGTGTTTACTGTCTATTTTCGTTCTTAGTTTCAGAGAAAACTAAGGGAAAATGTCTGGAGCGAACAAAGGTGGCAAAGTGAAGGCCAAGGCTAAATCCTGTTCAAAGCAGAGCTGGACTCCAGTTTCCAGTCGGGCGTATACATCGTCTCCTTCGAAAAGGAAACTCATGCCGAGCGAGGTAGGAGCTGGAGCACCCGTCTACCCTGCTGCTGTCTTGGAGTACCTGGCTGCTGAAGTTTTGGAGTTAGCAGGTAACGCTGCACGTGATAACAAGAAGACTAGGATCTCCCTCTCGTCACTTGCAACTTGCCATTCGTAATGACGAAGAACCTCAACAAGTTGCTACAGGGTGTGTTACTACTATCGCCCAGGAGAGGCGTTCTGCCAAACTTGTCAGGCTGTCTTGTTGCCCGCCAGACCCAAAAGAAGTAAGTCGGTAAATATTAACAATATATAAAACGGCCCTTTTCCAGGGCCACCACCTCCTGATGGAGAGAGAGATAGTACAGTTCCTTCGCCATACATCTCGTGTTAATCAATTTTCACAGAACACGCAACAAAAAGGCGTATACTCTTGTATACGACAAACCTTATTATCCCACCTTCCATAATACATAAATAAATAAGCAATCATAAAAACAAAACGTTTTAATACGATTCATTTATAGTACTTACTATATAAGAGTAGATCGTCACAAGTAAGGACTTTCTCTTATACCAGCATGGCGATACGTTGTTGACAGTGTTCACTGTCGTAACCAGACGATGTTCGTCTTTCTAAGTAAGCTGAGTATGTGTAGTTCGTAGCTATTGCCATTTTCTTTTCAAT
>NC_134835.1:3917623-4006764 GCF_004210375.1 Tachypleus tridentatus
CATTGAATAATGTGTTGTTTTCATTAAATGTCGAATAACGTATTTTGGCTAATCGATATACACTTTACTTTTCAGTAACAACCATCCTTTTTTCGATTTCATGACGTTACTTCGACAAGCTAGTCTGATTATTTTACGCACATTAAAGCTTTCAGCTACCAATATAATTCTGACTCGCTAAACCGTATACTTTTTGTTATTAGAAATGACAGAAAATCGGGGATTTCAAACGTAGTTTCTATTTGCTGTATCTTCCATAATAGTTTCCTGGATTTTGTCACTGACATGTCTAAAGTCTCCGTAAGCTATTTACAGTGTAATTACTATTATTGTATTGACCGCTTTACTACCATTAGCTTCAAACTGTTTATTAGTTTATGTATTGTAATTGACATATTGTCTAATCGTATCTGTGACTTGTTTTCGACATAATTTAAACATCAAGTTGTATAAATGTAAATACATATATACATGTGTGTGTGTCTATGCTTCTGTATTAATATTACAATATATAAAACCAAAATGTATTTCTGTTCCGTGTTTTAGTGACGTTTAGACACATGTGTTGAACAAAGTTGTAACAAAATATATTTATAATATTCAATGTAACAGCCTCTTTAATATATGTTTTAAAAAGTCTGGAACTTTTCAAAAGCATTACAGCAAGTTTCTAAAAGTAAAATATTGTGAAATCGGAGTTGTTACTATTGTATAATTCTGTAAAGCGTGTATTTATCAATGTTATATGTTAATTTAGTTTGTGATCGGTTCAAATTGTTGCCAAAACTCATCTAGGTGAAAAGCTCAATTGGTACAATAAATCAGTACACTTTGTAATGTGATATGTCTGTTTATTTAATTTACATAGTGCTAAATGTGTAAACATATAATTAATTGATTGATATGAATACTTCATGAAATTAGCTTATAAAATACAACAGCACTGAATAATTGTTTCAGTTACTACCATTGTGACTTGTGAGATGAAGTACAACAGAATTAAATGGCTTATTACAGCAGATATTTTGATTGGCAAAAGAGGCGCATTATATTTCTTGATATTACAACAGATATTTTGATTGGCTGAAAGAGGCATATTATATTTCTTAATATTACGACAGATATTTTGATTTGCTAAAGGAGGCAAATTACATTTTTTGACATCTTTTACAAGACACGTTTATTTGTTTGTAAATACACAGAAAGCTACACAATGAACTATTAGTGCTCTGTCCACCACGAGTATCGAAACCAGGATTCTAGCGTTATAAGTCTTTAGGCACAACGCTGCGTTAGTGGAGATATATGTACGAGACTTAAACAATTTTAATTATTCTCCTAGAAGCATAATATACAGGTAATTTATTCAGAGGTTTGTCTATTTAGAAATCTGGTTTGTTGTTTGTTAAATAATCTTTAGTTTCTTAATTTTATTTTAAATATTTTCCATTATTTAAAACTTTATTTATATTATATAAATATATACAACAATATTTTCTCTCTGGCGTTTTTTCAGAATATTATATATTAGGTGAATTTTTAAATCCAGTTGTTCAGATAAATGCACCACGACAACAACACAAGAACTAAAAATACAGTTTTATTATTTTTATCAACCCAACGGGTGAAAATGTCTTAAAACTTTATTAGAACTGCAGCATAGTAACAGACATTTGGTTTCGTCGTCACTACATCAATCCCAGAATTCCATTCTTGAGTTGAAAATTTATTTATCGTTAAATTATATTTATTTTCTCAACCTAAAGTGCGTGGGGCAATACAAACCTGAAAGAAGACGGTGAAATTACCATAAGAACGTTTCGTTAAGCAACGAACAATGCTGTTAGTGACGTAGTTTTACCGGTAAGTGCGAAGCTGTAAGTGTGTTGTACATCATAGCGAATCTTTCTCATCTTAAACTGACCGATTCTAACAACGGACACTGATAATATCAAGGACGTTTCTTGTATTTGATTATTATCGAACGATTTGTGTTGTTATCGTTGCAGTACAGTAATGATAATCATTTTATCAGCTGTATCTAAATGTTGTGTTTCTAACTGTATTTACCATCCCATGTAGTCTTCTGGTGGCCTTGTACTCACGAATTTTACTTGACATAAGACGACAACCATCAATAATGAGAAATTGCCAACAGATAGCGTCGGCCCTTCCTCTCGTGCAAAGGTGAAGACACTTATGATGGCTACGGCTATACTTGTTGCCATTATGATTACCAATTTGCCGTGCACCATCCAGGAGGAGGTGATGGCCTTTGGAAATCAAAAGTCTTTTACAAGAAAACAGTGGCATCATCTCAGCCAGTAACAGCTGCATTAATCTTTATATATATTTATCCTTTATTCCAAGCTTGATGCGTGGAATTGCTTCGTCTCTTCTATTAGAGCTGTCAAAAGTAGCACCACGTCGAGGATCCGACTTTGGCAGTCAAGACTTTCGAGAAAGCAAATTAGGTTTAAATAATGTCTTTCATTTCACTCATAATGCTACTGTTTACTACAACACAGATATATAAACATGAAATATAATAAAAATATATCGTGTTTTTAGGCGTACAAGCTGTCTATAAAATCATAGTGGCTAAGAATGGTGCTCAGTGCTTCTTCATATAAAGTGTTTATTCTGCTCTAAATAGATTGACAAACAGATCAAAAATAGAAATCAAAACCTATTCAGCCACACCGTGCTTTCAGTCTAATAATATACATACTATGGATAAAGTAACTGATTTTTCTCGTGCAGTTAATTAAATGTACATGAGACGTAAATGTGTCAGCATTTCTGAATGCAATCCATGAAGGAGTTTTATTAAAGCAAGGAAACTGGATGCTGCGTTTTGGTGTTTTTTTTGTATGGAAGCAGTAGATAAATGTCGGGAAACATTTACAGTTGGTTTCTTTATCTTTTGACGAGTTCCATTTCTCACTGTTTCGTTTGTTGATCGAGTACCGACCGTCTCGCCAGGGTAAACATAAGGAAAGAACACGACTTCCTCACCCATTCTGAGAGCAAACGTTAGCATTTTATTATCTCTCATCTGAATGAAAGTTAGATTTTTCTGTTTCAAATGTTTCGTTTTGTCTTTCGTTTTTATTTCAACAAAAGCACTCACAGCGTAAAGTAAAGTTTTAAATCAGTAAAGCAACAACTAGACTGGACTTTCTAAAGCATTTCCCTATATTTCATCCTAGTGCGTCACTTTAAAAATCTTATCCAAGTTTATCATACTCCATAAATCAGTGCATGCATCAGTATATAATGCATATTCTATCGAAAGACGTACAAAGAAATTAAAACAGATGGCGCCACACAAACGTCTGTAGGTGTGTTTCTCCCATCAAAGCCACATTGGTCTATCGAACTTCCCTTTAATTCCGTAGACTTACTTCTGTCCCACCAGAGGACGCAAACTTCTGATCGGAAGTTATTGATAATTAACGTACGGAATAAAACATTTTGTGCTCAATGTGTATTAATAACGCTCAAAATCAACTTCCGATACACGTGATGGGCATCGTACAGAGATCCCATTGTGTAACTTTTCGCTCAACAACAAACACTCAAATCAATCAGTATCAGTCAGATTCAGGTAATTAAACAATTAAATATGTTCAAGTTATGTTATTTTTTCACGAATACTCATATGTATAACGAAAAAAACCCGTGGTTATGTGATTATAATATCATTTTCATTTCACTCCCGACAAAGAAAGGATTTTTTTTCTAAAACATTTAAACAGAGTAAACAATGTTGGCCCGGCATGGCCAAGTGTGTTAAGGCGTTCGACCCGTAATCCGAGGGTCGCGGGTTTGAATCCCAGTCGCACCAAACATGCTCGCCCCTTTCAGCCGTGGAGGCATTATAATGTTACGGTTAATCCCACTATTCGTTGGTAAAAGAGTAGCCCAAGAGTTGGCGGTGGGTGGTGATGACTAGCTGCCTTCCCTCTAGTCTTACACTGCAAAATTAGGAACGGCTAGCACAGATATCCCTCGAGTAGCTTTGCGCGAAATTCAAAAACGAACAAAAAAACGAACGTGAACAATGCTTTCCAGGTGGAGTATAGAAAATAGTGCTTCTATAGCGTAAGGATACATTTCAAAGACAGTGACGGTCAAATCTTGATTATCGGACAGACAAGAGTGACCAATAGCAGTGGGTGCTATTGGTTAGCTAATTTCCCTCTAGTCTGTCAGTCAAATATAGAGAACAACTATGTAGTTTTGCACAAACATTTTCAATAAATAAACAAGCAGATAAATTATGTGTTATCTACTGATAACTACATAGCAAAAAAGAATGTAGTGCATTATTTTGATTTAACACTTGTGAATTTAATACAGTTTTTTGGTTATTTTGTATTCAGTATTTCATAGCCACCAAAATTATATCTTTGCTCGGATTCTAAGTCCACGCACCACGCGGTATATTTCTAAATTTTTCACTGATTGAGATTTGGTGTTTCTTTGAGCAACATTAAAAGAGCATTTGGATTCCTTTAAAAAATCGTTTAGTTCAGTCAAGTGGTAATAAAAAGGAAAAAAATTCAATGATTGCAAACTGAAATCGAATTTTCGACCCGGATAACACCTTATTCGCGCGTGCGTTAAGCAATTGGGAAGAGCAGGTTCTAAATCCAATGGTGTAATAGATTGCTACTTTTATAAAGCAGCCGAAAGTGTAGAGCGTTTTTATGGAAATCATATCTACGACATTATACTCTTCAATCCTTAGTCTAGCACACTAACCACCAGGCTACGCCCAGTTTGACTAGATTGGAACTTTTGTATTTGGTGTAATATATAAAAGACACGCCCTAGTGTCAACGCTATGAACTAACTTCTCTATGAAATCATTCTCAATACCTAAACGTTTAATTTAAGTGAAGAGAACAAGGAAAATTCCTAATAATATAAATTATACAAATGTTTCTTCGAGTATTTTGTTAACAAGCACAACATTCAGCACACTATTTGTGCTGGTAGAATAGCGGTAAGATTTTGGACTACAACGCTAAAATCCGGAGTCATAATCCCCACAGTAGACATAGCAGACAGTATTTCATCCAAAACGAAATTTCGTGCAAAGTGATTAAAAATAGACTATGTATAACATTAATAGTAAATACAAATATATATATATATATATATTCCTGATGTTCTAAAAACACGTAGATCAAAAAAGTCCTACAAGCCGAGCGCTTATATTAACACTAATTGTTTACAATTGTTAAAACTTAAGAAACAGAAACCTGCAAAGTTCTCATAACAGCAACAAATATATATTTAAAAAGTGTGGTAAATTAGTAGAATGAAACAGACTTTAGTGATTACCTTATAACTTCTATCTTGGAGTGGTTGCATTATTATAATATCTAGAAGCATAGAAAACCCGTTTAAATGTATTAGTCTGAGTATATGAGTGTACCAAATAATATATGAAATTAACTCTATTGTATATTATGATTTATTGAGGCTAATCTATTGTTTATTATGACTTATGAAAGTTACTAGATAATATAACTTATGAAGTGTACTTTGTTGGATTTTATGATTTATGAAAGTTACTGTAATATGTAATTATTATGACTTTTTAAGACTACTCTGAAAGTCAAGTTGTCCTGTGCCCCTGGTGTTAAGCACGGCATGGCCAAGTGGGTTAATAATTTTCTCGTATGTACCTCTGTTGTAGACACCATAATTTTCCTTACTTTGAATAAAACCTTGAAGGTTTTTTTCCATTTTATTTTTTAAATTAAAAAATAACTTACCTTATAAAGATGGAAAGGAGAAACAACGTTACGAGACTCGTGACCGCGAGGAACTGCTCAGAAACTCAAATTCGATCTTATATTTCACCAAGAAGAAAGGTGGGAATCCTGAAACCTCGTCCAATCGCAGCCCCTGTTTGCAGCTTTCTAGCGTTACAGCAGTATTGCGGGTGATTGTGAGCATCTTGTGACTCTACACATCATGGTATCAAATTGTACTAAATCTGTCACTCGTGTGATCGAGTCTTCAGTAGAATGATGGTCATAATTATAATTGTATTCATAAACTCAAAGAAGTATAAAGAACATCTCATGAATCTCTATAAATATTGTACATCAAGGAATTATTTTATTGAATATTTTCGCAGATAGCCCTCATATAGCTTTGCGTGAAATTCATAACAAACAAATCCTTTGAGATCGTATAGCAGAATCTGACCGTCACTCTTATAATACATCCAAAGTTCGAAAGTCCGGAGCGTGTTTTATAATTTGATTTTGATGACGACTGAACGTGAGCCACGGAACCTCCAATCTAGCACATTAATCTCAGGGCCAAGCTTGACCCATGAACTTAAGTAAAACACGTGTATTGTAAAGCAGTAACTGCAGAAAGTGGGAACATGTGTCACAGAAGCAATTGCCTTTTTGTGTGTGTGTGTGTGTGTGTGAATTTAATGAACATTTAAGTGGAATATGGCGAGTTTTATTCACCAATAGAAGTTGTCAAGGATGATCTATATTTATTTCCTCCTGATAAAGAAACGTGAAAAGAGTCATAGAAAGTTTCACAAGTAAATAACTGGTGAGAAAAATAATTTCGTGAGTTCACAAGAATCTTTGTTCATAATTACATAAAAATAACACATGGTGGATAAAATGTCGTTCACGGTTCGAATTTAGTTTGTTTTGAATTTCGCGCAAAGCTACACTAAAGCTATCTACGTCAGCTTCCCTAATTTAGCAGTGTATGACTAGAAGAAAGGCAGCTTGTTATCACCACCGCCGCCAACTCTTTGGCTACTCTTTTCCAAACGAATAGTGGGATTTACTGTCACATTATAACGCCCCAATGGCTAAACATGTTTGGTGTGACGGGGATTGGAACCCGCAACCCTCGGATTGCGAGTCGAATACCTTAACCACACAGTCATGCCAGGCCACACGGTTCAAGTATCTTGATCGTATTAATTAATCCAATCTAATGCTGATGTCATTAATTTGTCTTTGTACTCAACCAATCATCAACACATAGATAAATACGCGCGTGTCTAAAACTTGATACCGATGTTAAATAGCACTAAAACATAAATATCAGAATCAATCATTTCATATAATGGAGTCAAGAAAAAGAACCAGAAGAAAAAAGTTAATTCTATAAAATATACAACATTTCAAAGTCATCTTTCTCTATTAATAACAATACTGGGTGTCAAACATCAATAATCATTTTGTCCTTCGCTGGTACAGCAGTAAGTCTACGGATTTACAACGCTAAAATCAGGGGTTCGATTTCCCTCGGTGGACTCAGCAGATAGCCCGATGTGGCTTTGCCACAAGAAAACACACACACATAATTATTTTTCACTCACTATCCCGTGTCTCCGTTTATGAAGCTGATGGCAGGATATTTATTTATTCCGTTAGATCACGAGAATACATCTGAGGGGATCATAAATTTACATAATCTTCCGCAATATTAATAATATTTGTACGTCGTTGCTGGGGAAGCTGCTATCAGTTTCATAATTCCTACATATTTATTCAAAATAGACGTGATCACCGAGAAGATGAATTAGTGTTTTATTGTAACTAAATATTTGTAGTTACACTGAACGATAGAAGGAATAATAGGTGAGGTAAACACAACTGGAACAAAAATACTATAATTCATTGTGTGTGTGATTGCCCAATAACGTTATTATAGACAGAACATAAAAAATGATTTTGTCTTATTTTAAATTAGCCCTCTACGTTTTGCTCAGTACTGATTAAATTTCTGTGATTTACGATAATTTGATATAGTTGATTCATATTTAAATTAGGTGTTTTGAAGTAACTCAAAATTAATTCCCTCATCGTGAACCTTCGAAAAAATAACCAGTTCCAAATGAGATAGAAGATTTACTATTCTTTGTAAGTTTGTATATAAGTCATTATTTGTAATAACCGTTATTGTAAATTGTATTATTGTCTGAATATTAAAATATATGTGTTTTGAGAAAGAAAATTGTGTGTATCAATCTTGTTAGCAAATACCAAAATTAGATACGTATCGACATTTATTTAACTTCTAAATTATAAATTAATTCAGGTTTAGGCCTATTTGAAATTGTAATACGTAACACCACACATTTTCAATGATCGTTACGAAACGTGAGCGAGGAAGGCAATTGATAAAAATGAAATGGGACACTGACGTTATAGACCCCAAGAAATGATTTGCCACATGTATAAACTAAAACTAACCCAAATTTCTTTGAGGTGTGATTTGATTGTTGTTAAGGTCAAAACTACACAAAAGATTCTCTGTATTATGCCAATCACAGGTATCGAAACCCGAATTTCAGCGTTTTAAGCCTGCAAACTTACCGGTGAAAAACTGGCGCTATTACTGAGATCAAAAGCCAACAAAATTTCATAACTTCACAAATATACACAAATATGTTGTTTCTAAAGGAAGATTATAAACTTATGAGGTTAGTAACGTTGATTTTATCCACAGATAATATAACTATTATTGTTATTATTTGTTTGATTTTTTACATGTTGTTAGGTTTAGTATATTTCATAGAATAGAACTTATAAACTCATTTATAGAGATTACAAAGCGGAAGAGTTTTGTTTTAGGTTCAGTATTTTGTTATCGAATATCATGTAGGTCAGGTTATAAAGCTAACCAGAATTTCAGGTTCATCATGTCGCTCTACTGATAACGCGAAGTTCTCCAAATATGTTCACTCTTTCTGCTATGGGGACGTTATAAACCAGCAATCAATCCCACTATTTTTTTGGTAAAAGAGTAGCTCAAGAGTTGGTGGCGGGTGGTAATGTTTAGCTACCTTTCTTCTAGTCTTACATTGCTAAATTAAAGAAGGCTAGCGCAGATACCCCTCGTGTAGCTTTGCGCACAAATTTAGGCCCTCTACTCAGTAACTTTATTACATCATTGAACAGAATATATAAATATATATATGTTTTAATAAATAACTTTAATGGTAGTCCAGTGACAAAACTAGTTATTTTGTAGATTTTATAAGAAGAAAACAAACTTTTTAGATTGCCAATAATCATTGTGTCAATGGAAGCTCATTCACATATTTTATCTGATTCACACTGATACATAGTTTAGTATGATCTAGAAAATTATCTTTATACGCCCGAGTACTTGTTGATAACATTATTAATTTTGTTACTTGGTGCATAGAGCCCCCTCTCCCAGTGGCACAGCGATGTGTCTGTGGACTTATAACGTTATAATCTAGATTTCGATACCCGTAGTGGTCAGATCATCTGTAGCTTTGTGCTTAACTTCAAACATATAGCGTGTCTATGGAGAGCTAACAAAGGCTGTTTTTCATACTATTTCACAATCGTGCTAGAATGGCTTTAAATTTAATGATTCTGAAAACACATTCATTGTCAAGCTAGCGTTCACGTTTTTGTGAAATTGTAATCGTTAATTCATCAGAACGCACCCGATCCGGCTTTCAGACGTGGAGGCGTTATAATGTGACGGTCAATTCCACTATTCGTTGGTAAAAGAGTAGCCCAATAGTTGGCTGTGGGTGGTGATGACTAGCTGCCTTCTCTTTAGTCTTACACTGCTAAATCAGGGATGGCTAGCGCAGATAGCCCTCGAGTAGCTTTGTGCGAAATTAAAAAAAACAAACAACAAACATGAGTATTTTTGGTTATTAATAAGGTCATTTAAACAACTTCGACCTACTTTTATGCGGATGAACACACTGTCACCTACAAATGTTTGTTTAGTGTGTGTTTTTCTTATAGCAAAATTACATCAGGCTATTTGCTGAGCTCACCGAGGAGAAACGAACCGCTGATTTTAACCTTGTAAATGCACAGACTTACCGCTGTACTAGCGGTGGCGCTCCATTATAGTATGAAAATTGAAAGTTACAGTAGAATGAAATTCGGCATGGCAAGTGTGCTCAGGCGTTCGTCTCGTAATCCGAGGGTCGGGGGTTCGAATCCCGGTCGCACCAAACATGCTCGCTCTCCCAGCCGTGGGGGCGTTATAATTTAACGGTCAATCCCACTATTCGTTGGTAAAAAGAGTAGCCCAAGAGTGGCGGTGGATGGTGATGACCAGCTGCCTTCCCTCTAGTCTTACACTGCTGAATTACGCACGGCTAGCATAGATAGCCCTCGAGTAGCCTTGTGCGAATTCCAAAACAAACAAACAATACAGTGGATGGTGGTTCAGAGTTATATTAGTTATTTTGAATAACTGGTTGGGTCCCTTCACTCTAGTATTACTTCTCTGCCAGGCTACTAATTAGTTCCTTACCTTCATATTTAGGGCTGGAATGCCAATTTCAGGAAGTAAGTTTATCTTACTTACCCCCAAATGGTGATATGTTATTATTTTGATTTCTTCTTCTTTACTTTAGAGAGCAGTCACTTTCCCACAATTGTTTGCTGGAAGTAAAGGGTGATTTAGATGTGGAACACCCACATCTCGCTCTCCTAATTTCAATTGATTTTAATTATTTTATTGCTCTTGAATTTCTTCATGTGAGACTGGCGAGTGGAGGTTAAAACTGACAGTCAGTGTTTCCAACCACAATGTGGTATCTTCGTCATCAGTCAGTGTTTCCAACCACAATGTAGGTTCGACGTCATCAGTCACCTTCAAAATCTAAAGTACAGTTTATATATCACATTATAGCCTGTATCCTGGGGATCCTTTTAATGGGTGCAGCGTCTTTGATTTTTGTTCGGATTTATTTTTGTGTTTATTACAAAAATATGTTATACAATATATTAATTATAGAAATGTAAACTAATTTGTTATCGATAAGTGCTATACCTATGAAACGTTATAAATGCAAAACTATGCCATACAAATTAAATATAGAACTGTATGTTTATTTTTGTTTAAAGTTAGCTACACAAATACACAATGGGCTATCTGTGGCTGCCCATCACGCTTACCTAAACTTATTTTCCAACATTATAAATCCACAGAAATATAGAAGTGAAAGCCATTGAGTCATTGTTTAAGTAACACATACCTGCATAAAACATAGTTGAGTTTTACATAAGTAAAAAAAAATAACGTATTTAAAAATGTAAAATATTCCATATATCTGAAATCTTATTTTATAATAGAGTAAAACTACATTTACTAAAATCATAGTGTGTTGTCCTTTTCAATCATAAGATAGTTTTAAAGTGACTCTAAAAGCGAAAACTATAAATGTAGTGTTATATTATGAAAAGATCAATATTGACACTTCGTCTTGTGGTTATGGCATCACTTCTAGCAGCTCGCCCTCTGACATTAGTGACATGATCATATTATGCTGCCTGATAACATCCTCGTTTTTGGAAAAACATGGGTTTTCATATTAAGTATTTGAAAAGAAAATTGATATTAATTTTGGTTGTTACTCCAACTTGTATATTAATTAATTTAATTTTGCATATCACATACATATCCATCACCTAATTAATTTATTAACATTTAATTAAATAAAGTACTACTTTCATATTAATTAAGAATTTGCACTTCACCATATATTAATCACATTATTAATTGATCTTTCATTAATAAATCTCCCCCAGTAACACCCCAACCAACCTTCCTCCTGGTATGGTCCTTTGGCAGATGGTACATGGCCAGCAAGATCTGCTCACATCTCTGATGATTCCTGGGCAATGGTCATAATCTATCTGATATCTTCTTTGCTCTTATGTGTCCTTGCACAGTCAACTCGTGAATTTGTTCCATCAGTTGAGTCCTGTATTCTGTTGTTTTGATTTGCTGCACTTCCCCAGGATAATTTCTCTGTTTGATTTGGTGCAGCAATTCCTTCTAATACTCTGCTCTCTAAGTGCTTTACCCATTTGTCTTCTGCTCTATTTTTCCCCATATTTTGTCACAAAGATTGTGCAGTGAAAAGTGTTTCTTTTACGCTTCCTTCAATTCCTGCAAACCTACATTCGTGATATCATATTTTGACCTTTGTAAGATGTTCGTGTTATGTTTGCTCTTATTTTCTTGAGTTCTATTGGTGACTGCCAGTGCTTCTTCGTTTATATATATACATGTTTTTCATACATATAGTCTTTGGTAGGTCTGATATAGCACTCCCTTTTGTTTCTCTATTCTGTTGGTACCATCTCGTTTGTCTTCTGTTAAATTTTCTCCCAGGTATTGTCCCAAAGTTTCTGCAATGGAAGGACTTTCTTTTATGATTTCTTCAGTTCCTACAAACCTACATTCGGGATGTCCCCTTTTTGTCACTTGTAAGGCCTTGATGTCTTGCTTGCTCTTCTTTTCTTGACCACTAGTGGTGACCACCAATGGTTCATCAATCTTCTTTCGGTCTGGTATCTGAGTTTCTACTAGCTGGTATGTTTTAAACAATTTGGTCAAATGTGGATGTTTTATACTGTTGTCTCCAGGTCTCCCACATAATATAATGCATTTATCTTTATTTTCTTATGGGACACTTTCTCATTGTCCCATCAATATGTACACACACACACACACTCACATGTATAGTTTGCCTCTCATTTGGTCATAATATAGTAGAATGGTTTTCACTACTGCAAACAATTTCTTGTAGGCACTTCACTCTTTTGTCCCCAACATATTCTTCACTCACTGTCATGTTGTAATTTGCTGGTACTTCTGAATATCTGTAACACGCTCCAATCACTATTGGCACTGTTGATCCATTTGTTAACTTAAATTGATTGTTAGTCGTGTACTGATTAACCATGGAAATGGAACTTCCTTCTCATGGTAAATCTGGCATCTTTTGTTGATTCTGTTTCTTTTAGCAGCAGCATCTATGTTGACAGTCAAACTTTCTAGTTTGTTAACAACACCATTTATAGAAGTTGTTATAGCAGCTTTATACTGAGATTTCTGCTGTAGCTTGTTAGTAATGGACTTCCATTCCTTCGCAACGTTACATATTTTATAACAAATATAACATTTCTTTACCCATTTGTCTCTTAACCCCATGTAACCTTTGGTAGACTCCTGTTTCTAGTCAACTACCAGTTTTTGTTTTAAATAATAATCTCTTCAAAATAAGACAAACGTATGTACAAAAATTATTTACACCATGAAATGTCACAGTTGTATCCCAAACTCTAAATAATTAGTCTTTATTTTCAAATATCCACTTGGGCTGATTCAATTACCTAAGAATATAATTGACAATATAAACTATTTTACTCACAGTACTATTAGTAAATTATTCACTCAGTAAGTACCCCATGAGTTACAACAGTTGTATCATAACTTTAAAAAATTGCCTACTTCTCATCAAAATCCACAGAGAATGGTTCAATTAAAAAAGATCCGCCTTTTACAATACAAATTATTATATTTATTAAACTTTGAAACTAACTTTATCATATCGCTGGATATGGTTAATTATTCTCACACCAGCTAACTTCACGTTTTCTCTCATTGACTAATTTTCTGAGAAAAGAACAATTTTTCGCAATCTAGCTCACAGTAGGTTGATAGCCCATATATTTATAAATTGTTCATTGAGGCCTCAAACTTTCTGCAAACTACACAGTGACGTTTGAGTGTAACAACACAAACTTGAGTTAACATCAAAAATACAGTAACTTGGCGTCAATAATTGACTCACACAATGTACGACTCTTACCACGTTGGACCCGGCATGGCTAAGCGTGTTGAGGCGTGCGACTTGTAATCTGAGGGTCGCGGATTCGCATCCCCCTCGCGCCAAACATGCTCGCCATTTCAGCCGTGGGGAGCGTTATAATGTACGGTCAATCCCACTATTCGTTGATAAAAGAGTAGCCGAAGAGTTGGCGGTCGGGTGGTGATGACTAGCTGCCTTCCTTCTCGTCTTACACTGCTAAATTAGGGACGGCTAGCACAAAACTACTCGAAGGCTATCAACGTGGTAAGTTTGTTTGTTTCCCAAGTCATACAACCAAACTTAAATAATCACTTTCAACACTCTTGATATGATTTTTTTTAAATCATTAAATATTAAATCACCAAATAAATTAAATATTAATTATTAAACTAAACAGTTTTGCATATCCAAAAAATATTAATTACTGATTTGAAATCATTCTTTCCCCAACTTGTGTGTCTACAGTGAAGTTATAATTTTAAAGCTTCTGTAATAAATAATCATTTTCTTTGAAACAAACATGGATTTTAAAGCGATAAAACAGGCAATTTTAAATACTCTATAACTTTTATTTTCTATTTACATACATTTTATTTTAATTTGTTTATCGATGTGAAGTTTGTGAAAATTCGGGACAAGAAAACATAAATCGAGTTCCACTGTCTCTTATTAGTGAAGCAAATCGTCTGATCATAGAAGTTCTTCTATTGTTGTCTTGCATCTGGCTTTCTAATTCGGTTAAACACTAGTCAAAAAATTATTGTGGATCTAAATATGTTTCAGGAGCTTACGTTTCTCAATTTTTCTATCTACTCTAGTCCTCTGAAGATTCTGACTCTGATGATTTTCTTTCATGAAACAAATCTCGCATTTCTTTAAAGTAAAGAGGTCTCTTTGATTTATATTTCGTAAATTTGTTGTGACGTCTACAATGTGAAGGTACCTCCTTCCTTTCAGTTAACAGAGTTTCCGATATATATGAGAATATTGGTTGATAATAATGAGGCTGTGTTGATATAAAATATTTGGCATGTGATCCTTCAAGACTCGTGATAATGTTTGTTATTTTACTTGTGGCATTACTATTTTGAATGTTCTTCCTATTTGTAAAAACATTAGCCTTTGTTTCTTTCTAAAAATAACAAGAATCAGGATAGGTTGATGTTAGTTATCATTATACAGAAATTACCTCCTGGAAATTAATACAATTAAACTACCGATAACTGGGCTTTATAATTTTAGTGGATATCAATTAAAATATGTTTTCGAACAACACTTTTATTGAAATATCCAAATTTTGAGCAAACTGATCGACTCTCTATATTGATTTCTAACAAGTGAAAAGAGAAGGTAATGTTTATCTTATGCATATCGAAATATTTAAAACTTTACTTCGGGGAAAACTCTGCAGAAAGTATGATATGTCTGCAGTACTAAACAGAACAAAATGTAAACAATTACTAACAAGCGTTATTAGAAATTTGAGAATTTCAAAAATAATCAAACTAAAAAAGAAATTGAAATAAAAAACGTTGGTACTAACAATTATACTTTTAAGAATGATAAATTGCTTGATGTATATTTTAATTTAGTTGCTGCAATTATCGAGAATTTCACTCTACGTTGTTTTTGTTGGTTTTTTATCAGAAAACTTCAAAACGGACCATCTGTGTCTGCTCACCAAACAATTTTTACACTTAAAACTAAAACCAAACACATTTTTACAGTTAAAACTATAACAAAACAACTTTTTACACGTAAAACTATAACAAAACATCTTTTTACACTTAAAACTAAAACCAAAGACCTTTTTACACTTAAAACTAAAACCAAACAACTTTGTACACGTAAAACAACAACAAAACAACTTTTTACACTTAAAACTCAAACCAAACACCTTTTACACTTTAACACCAGACTTTGAGTTATAAGTCTTCGTTCGTATTACTGGGCTCCACCAGATGTCCTTAATCTATGGGTGCCTTTGTATTTAAAATTCGAATATTTTAATATTTGTTTGGAAGCAGTTTAACGTCGAGATGGCACTGTGAAATTCATCAATATCGATTTGAACGAAAGCGCAAAAAGAATACGAACACGACAATTCTGTTCCGATCTAAATCACAAAACTGATCCTAAACAATTCTGGACACACTTGAAAAGATTTACAAACACAGGAACAACAAACACAGTATATCCACCACTTGAACTGGATGGAGAAACAGCATACACTAACACAGAAAAATCCGAGATATTTAAAAAACACCTAGAAAACACGTTCAAGACACATCATGAACCAGACATGAACAGATACTTCTTTAATACAGTTAACAGCTTTATTGATCACAACAGAAGCATTTTTACACCTAAATTTCCAGTCAACACTATTATACACCAAGAAAAAACAAAAGACTGGAGCACTCATTAACTGATTAAACATATCACTGTAACAGAAGTCGTAACTGCTATTAACAACACAAAAAACAAAGCCCCTGGTGAAGATGGTATTCAAGCTATCCTCCTAAAACACGGCACTCAGAGATTATATGAACTCCTAACAGCTTTATTTAATCTATCACTATCAGCAGGACATATCCCCGTTTCTTGGAAGGAAGCAATAATTTTAATGTTCCAGAAAGAAGGAAAGTCAGCGAATAAACCAAACAACTACCGCCCGATTAGCTTAACCAGTTGTATTGGCAAAGTATTAGAGAGGATAATTAGTAATCGTCTGTCAGTATACTAAGAAGAAAATTCAAAATTACCAGAAATTCAAAACGGATTTCGAAAACCGCCAAACTACAGATCACCTGATTCGACTTACAGAATCAATTACCGACAGCTTCAACAAAAAGAATGCACTGTAGCTTGCTTTCAAGACATTGAGAAAGCTTTTGACACAGTGTGGCATAATGGTTTACGTCATAGATTACATGAAATGGCATTACCCCAGGAAACTATTCGCTGGCTGTCCAACTTCCTGGAAAACAGCATGTGCAAAGTAAATGTGAATGGGGCCCACTCATGGTCCTTTTCACCCAAAGCAATAGTCCCGCAGGAAGGGGTTGTTAGCTCTATATTATTTATCATGTATGTGAGTAATATGCCTCTGTCGGACCTAAATTAGGTTTTGCATCACAGTTCGCTGACGATGTGGCAGTCTGGAAAAGTGCCCCACTCCGTCAATAGCAGCAACGAACCTACAACCAATTATAAATAGCATCAAAGAATACTGCCAGAAATACAGAATCAAAATCAATATTCCGAAAACCCAAGTGATACTATTCAGCAGACTGAACAAGCTGAAAAAGATCCACCAAAGCTCTACATGAATGGATCACTTTTACTGACTGCCACATCTGCTAAATTTCTAGGTCTAACATACGACTCAAAGTTAACGTGGTTACCGTCACTAAAAATATAATGAAACGAGACTGGAAAAGAGCAAACTATGCAAGAAGTCTTTCAGGTAAAAACCAAGGAACATCTCCAGGTAATATACTCAAAATCTACAAAACGTACATTAGACCCGTAATAGAATATGCATCACTGGATTAACATAGCACCCACACATTGAAAGAATCTTCAACGAATACAAAATTCAGTTCTAACTTCGGCATATAAAGTACCACAAAGCACTTCATCCACATTTATGCACAAATATGCAAACATAGACACAATATCTGAAAGACTCTTGCATAATTCTCTAAACTATTTGAATAAGAATAACTTAATGTGTGATCTCGACAGATACCACGTACGTGATGTAAATAGTCCTAAATACCTCTCCCCTTTGAACATGTATTTAAGAAATGTAACTCAAGCTGGCCACCTTGCACTAGACAATTAATTTTTTTAATCTATTTATTTATTATTTTTATTTTATTTTATTTTAATTTATTATTTTTATTTTATTTTATTATTTTTATTTTATTTTATTATTTTTATTTTATTTTATTTTATTATTTTTATTTTATTTTATTTTATTTTATTTTATTTTCTTATTTTTATTTTATTTTATTATTTTTATTTTATTTTATTTTATTACTATTATTGTTACTACAAGTAGTAGTAGCATTTCTCTGTGGAGAAAAACAACAAGGAGAAAAATTACAAAAAAAAAGACTTTTCTTGTGCGACCATGCATGGACTGTGCCCTGAAATGGGCCTGAGTACGATATTATACTTTTTCTCAGGTCCTAAGCTTAAAAAAAAAATCCTTACGTCAGACGCTATCAATGTTCGGGAGGGAGGAAGAGGTCTGATGTACCTGACCCTTCTGGGTATTTAATATCGATACCCTAATACCCACACGGTGAAACTCAAACAAGACAATGATGATGCGTCATAAAAAGTAAAATAAAATACATTTTTACTCTATGTGGTGCATAAATGAGTCCAGTGTTTTTTATTAGAAAGTTTCTAGCCAGCATAAATGTAAACTTGTTCGATAATTTCTGCTGTTTAAAATCTTGGCATGACGAAAGGGGTGTTTGAACATCAGATAAGACACATCAAAGTTCTACAGTTATCCAAGCAAAGAAGATTTGGCTAATGCCGGTTTGTTAAACAGCAAAAGAAAATAAGCAAATATTCATGTCCCGGCATGGCCAGGTGGTTAAGGCGCTCGGCTAGTAATCCGAAGGTCGTGAGCTCGAATCACCGTCACACAAGAGTTGGCGGTGGGTGGTGATGACTGGCTGCCTTCTCTCTTGCCTTACACTACTAAATTAGCAGTTGTAGTATATGAAGGATGGAAGTCCTCACATTATACATCATACGTATATATGTCTCTACTACTAAATGGAATGAGTACAACCCAACTTCACGAGGTAATGACTCATAAATAGAGTCATGCAGTACAAATCTATAGAACAAACATTTATTAAAGGCTTGAAGACGGCTTAAATGGTAATGAAGAAAATACTCTTATATACCAGCGCAAGTACTAGTCCCCTGGACGAAATTTACGTAAATTCATAATTAATGAAAAGTTATTTAACGACATGAAGAATTGTCTCCCTTATATGTACTCCCTTTTATGTAACCAGATCAATGAAAACCATGAGATAAAATACTGATAAAACGCCTTCCTTTCCCCGTAGCGGGATTAGAACCATAATTTGAAACAGCTTCTATCCAAGTGGAACGGTTTTAAAATGGTCATATTAGAAGCATCTTTCATATACTTTCCCAAATGTTAATACAGTAGAAAATATGTAATTTTTTACAATTTTGTTGTTCATACATTTCACTTTATACTTTGAGTACATATATTAACAAGAATATCAGGTTATACTTTTGTTGCTAAGCGACATGGCATCAAGTTGTTGTTGTATACCTATAACAAGTCAAGATTCATCCGTAACTGTGTCAATAACTGTGAAAATACATGACTCATAAAAAGAGCCAATAGAGTACAACAATTTCGAAAATGTTTTGAGATGGCTGCAATGATAAAGAAGAAACCTGTATTATATGTATATATCTACATACAACGTCTCGAGAAGCTAGTTATCAAGTATCCATTTAAACCGACTACAATTTCCTTCTAAAAATCGATACCATTAAATTGAAACGTTTCTTATAAGGTGGAAGATTAGAG
Organism: Tachypleus tridentatus; assembly: GCF_004210375.1. Classification (NCBI taxonomy): domain Eukaryota; kingdom Metazoa; phylum Arthropoda; class Merostomata; order Xiphosura; family Limulidae; genus Tachypleus; species Tachypleus tridentatus. The sequence goes on from NC_134835.1 coordinate 3,936,904, forward strand.
TGTAAAGTTTATAGCCTTAATACATTATATTTATAACGGTGTCTAAACTTCATGCAGAACACCAGCATAAAATGTATAGAAAGTAAGTAAACATATGTGACTGAAGGTATATTACATTCTTGTTATGTTCGTCTATTTGTGCTCTACCCACCACAGCTATCGATAGCCCGTTTCTAGCATTGTAAGTCCTAGACACTCAGTATGAAATGTGATGACATTTCCCGTTATCACAATACTTACTTTAGGAAGATGAAAATTCTGGACTTTTTTGGCCCTCTTCTCTTTTACAGTTTTACATTTTCTCTTATCATCTCTATTAACAGGCTGGTCTTCATCATTTTGTGGTACAAGTGAATATTTAATTTTTTTTCTATCATCTTTATTTGTATGGTCTTCTGTGTTAGGTGATTTTAGTGTTTTACATCTACAACACTTCCAAATAATGACACTACAAAAGAAAAGCGCTAATAAATAACATGGATGATTTAATTTGACTCTTATTTGTACATCAGTGTTATGTCAATTAAAAATGGAATATAATTATAATCTAGAAATAATAATATTTAACAACGACAGCCACAGGGACGTTCTCTCCCAGTGGAACGTCAGTAAGTGTATGAACATATAACACTAAAATAGGCGGGTTCAGTTCCCCACGGTGGACATGACAAGTTGACCCCTGCTGCATCTCTTTAAAATAAAGTTAACAAATGTAAACAGGAATAAAATGTTATAGCTTAAGAGGGATAATTGAATAATTATTATACTCGCTGATAAATTTCAATTTTAAGACCATATTGAAATAAACTGAAAATCATTACTTAGTTAAAGAACTTTTTGAATGAAAATGCCTTTTATATTTAACTCAAGTACTCGAATTGTAATAATTTAGGTTACCTATATTTTACACGTTTCAATTTCAAGTATTTCTACTGACACGCACAGTACCTTATTGTATTTACCTATAAAAAACAGGTTGAACAATAACATACTTACAAGGAATGTTTTTCATCAGAAGAACTTGTAATATTGTAAAAAGTGATCCACAATTTAAGCTTTAAGTGAATCTCCACACTTAAAATACACTTTATTGTAAACTAATGATGCTAATTTCCCCTTATATATTTCTTTTTAATGCAAGCGTTTGATACCTTTTGATTATTTATCATTCTAATTAAAATAAAGTAACTAATATTTTTTTAATTCTCAGCCCCTTTAAATTCATTATTATGTATATACACACATGGTTCAACTATTAATAACATAGAAATTATATTAAGATCTATTCAACAAAACATAAAAATATACTGTTTTGTTCTTACCTTAAAAAAATTAACAAAAGTGGTATTCCTACTGCAGCAGTTACCAATGGAATCGTATGTTTTAACATGGATGGTGCTGAAATGGAAAAATACAAGTTAAAAAGAAAGTTAGTTAAGTGCAATTTGTTTTTGTTATATGATAGTATTGGAGGAGGCTACGTTTCATTTGGTATACTTACAGTGAAAGTAACAAGATAACCACAGCGTTCTGTGTTACTGGAATCGAAGAAGTTCCATTCTTTATTCAAACACGTATAAGTTTAATGCGCATGGATAAAACAGTACAGGTAAAGAAGTGTAAAGTATCACTTTAAATTAACTTTCTTCCTTGATAATCCAAGTAAAGATATTTACTTATCATATCTTATGGCAACAAAATACACTGACTGTGTTTTCATATCAAATCAGGATGATCATTTGATGCGTCACGTGACTGACCGCCATTACATCAGTTATATATATTCGTAACAAGACAAAAGGCAAATGTAACGAGTTCTCAGACTTCCAAGAATGTATGATTGTCGACACTGACTTACTAGCAATTTGTAAACTGAATACTGTTTATATGTTTCACTATTCAAAGAAATCTCTAATTAGTGTCTAAATGAACTACAAACGAAAGAGAATATATTGGAAAACTATCGGTAACAGTTCAAAGGTAAAGTACATGGACGGTCTTTTGTTGTAAACTAATGTAAAACTCTGCTCTAGTCAACCAGTTTTTATAAAATTGTTAAGATTTAAATAATACAACAATACTAGGAGGAGGAAAATACTTATGGCATATAATTACTGGTCCAAAAACTTACTTCAGACAACAGAAAAGCTCAAACTGTGAACAGTGAATTAGTGGGAATGATAGACATGGTTTGGTGAATCATGTTTTACCTGAGTTGCTATGAGTGGTGAAATGGTAAGATATTTATTATTTAGAATAGAAAATAATGTCCACAATGTACTGGAATATTATAAGAGATCGGGTCTTCACACATTACTACATTTTTACCTTCATGAATAAGGGATTGAAGAAATTTAATGGGAAGAAAGAACAACACGCGTCAACACAAACATCGTCACAGTAATATTTTTCCATCACGACATTTTGTCACCAACCTTACCACACTTATTATCTCACGTTAAAGGTACGTTTTACGTAATCTTATATGTAGCATAACTTACTTTTCCTTGGAGAAGGAACGTATGTTTCTTCCTCCGTTCCTGGTTGACTTGGATCTAAGAAAAAAGCTTGAAATGTTTACAATGTTAACAATTAAAAATAAAATAATGGATGAAGTATATAATAACTAATTTACTGCTTAGTTTGTTCGAAACAGTTTTTCCTTTTTCGATTTATTTAAAAATTAAAATTCACAACTACTGGTCACACATATAAACGCTTTGAAGGAAAGCACAACTTACAACACAGGTTATGTCTCAGTGTGAGTCCTTCAGGACATTGGTAGTTTTCACTTGGTTGTACGCATGCTAAAATAAAGTATAAGATGGTTCGTAGTTCAAGTATTGTTGACATAAGAAATAATATTTTTGCACTGTTTATTTGTAATTTAGCACAACACTACATCATGGGCTATCTATGCTCTGCCCATCACGGATATCGAAACCTGGTTTCTAGCATTGAAGCACGCAAACAGTTTGCTGGGCCACTTGGGGAATTTTGACCTGATATGACACTTTAGGCTCATAACAAATTATTAACTACTTTTCTTCGTGAAAGCTCATACATTGGAAATCCTGTAAGGTATGAACGAAATCTAACAAATATAGTTGATGGCTTATCTTGCTCTTTATCTATTGTATCGTAAGTCACAGAAGGTTTCAAATCAATGTATTTTCATAATTAATAATAAATAAGGATTTACAATGCTAAAGTTAAGGGTTCGATTTCCCCTCGGTATGTACAGCGGATATTCCTTTGTTGCTTTCCGATATGAAAACGCAAATTTTGGTAATTAAAGGCCCGGCATGGCCAGATGTGTTAAGGCATTCGACGTGTAATCTGAGGGTTGCAGGTTCGAATCCCCATCATACTCAAGAGTTGTCGGTGGGTGGTGATGAACCACAGAAACATTTTTCTGCCATAACACTGTTGCATTTTGTAATTTCAATATTTTCACAGACGATTAAAGAAATCATTCAACACTTTTGATTTTTTTAAATTATTTGTTCTATGACTTGTAAAGAAAACAACAAAACCTTTCTAATTTCTAACATAAGGTTATCTCTGTTTTCTGACTTCACGGAATGTCTTATTTCATTAATTGTGTTATGGTATTGATTAAATTTATTCATATCTATGTATGTATTTAGTTATTGTATATGATAAAATAGGCCCGGCATGGCCAAGCGCGTAAGGCGTGCGACTCGTAAGCCCGCGTCGCGCTAAAACATGCTCGCTCTCCCAGCCGTGGGGGCGTTATAATGTGACGGTCAATCCCACTATTCGTTGGTAAAAGAGTAGCCCAAGAGTTGGCGGTGGGTGGTGATGACTAGCTGCCTTCCCTCTAGTATTACACTGCTAAATTAGGGACGGCTAGCACAGATAGCCCTCGAGTAGCTTTGTGCGAAATTCCAAAACAAACAAACAATATGATAATAATAAATCAAAAATTATTTCGTAATGATAAATTTATATCTGCAGACAAGTTTGATTTTCAACATTTTCACACCTCAGGCTTAACGCGAAAACAATGGCGGTGAGCTGTATGTTGGTAGTTGGAACGGTGATTTCATGGATTTTGGAAAATTAATGTACAATCATTAAATATATATCAAACTTATAACACTTTACGCAAATTGTAGTAAAAATGGATGGAATCCGATTCATAATTTAAAGTTTTTTTTTAACTGATAAACACTACCAAAATCGATTCTTATAAGCATTTACCTTCCAAGAAATGAGTGATGAAAATTGGTTTGTGTGCTTTATCTCCCAGTTTCCTGCGTATTCAATAACGCACTTATACAGACCGGTATCAGAAAAATCAAATTTATAAATCATCAAATCACCCGTGGCTTTGTTTACCCGAATTTTATTATCGTCTGTTGCTATTCCACCGTAGGGGCCAAACCAATAATACTGGAAAACATCAATGGTATAAGTTTTGATCCCATAACTTTCAGGGACACACGGAATCACCTGTGGGGCGCCAAGTATAATACTTTGAGGTTTAAGCCTTATGTGTCCAGGCATTGCTATTATTATAGCATTTAATGCCATAAAAATCAATGTTTTAAATAAGAACTTCACCATCTCTATATCTTAAAGTTTGCTCGCAGTAGTGATTTTAACGTTTTCCAAAATGTCTCCTAATTATCTGTGTTGCTAAGATACTGTTTCATTGTTAATATTATAAATATTGTAAGCACGTAAGAACTACAAACAATATATCATAAAAGTTACGGAGTTCCGGATTAAACGCTAAAAGCTGACAAAGTACAGAAACTAAAACGTGTGAAATTTATGATGAGGCCACAGAAACCACAACTCCATTTTTACACAGCTTTGATTTGAATTTAAAATAAATAAATTCAAAAATGTGTGAAAAAAACGTCCAGTGTTTACGTTATTTTTATCACAAAATAAGATATTGTTGTTTCACATCATGCTTAGAGGCAACGAAGAAACACCACAACAATATATCATAAAAGTTACGGAGTTCCGGAATAAATACTAAAAGCTGATAAAGCTACGGAGTTACGGATTAAACGCTAAAAGCTGACAAAGTACAGAAACTAAAAGGTGTGAAATTTATGATGAGGCTACAGAAACCACAGTTCCATTTTTAAAGAGCTTTGATTTGAATTTAAAATATACAAATTGAAATATGTGTGAAAAAACATCTAATGTTTACGTTATTTTATTACAAAATAAGACATTGTTGTTTCACAATAATACTTGCTAAATAATCACAATTATTGTTGTAAAAATAGTTCAAACAACTCGCCTGGCAGGTAAATCATATATACGGAATTTAATAAGTTTCTATTCTTCCCTTAAGTTTCCCCAATTTGAATTAAAATATTAAAAAATAAAAGCATCATAAACAAACTCTTTACATACTGGTTGGAACAGAATTACAAGAAAAAGAAAATTATTTATTTTCTCCCATGAAGATACCTAGGGGGCTGAGTATAAAAATCGTGGAGTTAATTACATCACAGGCCTAATATCAATGTCTTCTTACAAATATAGTTAATTGTGATCACACTCTATCAGTTTAGAAAACGTCTTCACCGTAAGATTCGTTGCTGTGACAAGCTGCTTATACAAAGATTGTGCTTATTGTGTTTGGTCGTCGGCAATGGATAGGACAAAGTATAGTTGATATAATATTGTACATGTTTGTTTTTGAAAAATTCGTGAGTGCTTACGAAGCACATGAGGTAGATATAGCACAGAGTGCTGGTTTTGTAACTGTGGCTGGAGGTGCAAGCAACCCTGTTAATGGAATTATCTGCAGTTATTCAATGAGAGACTGGTCGTTCTGTGAGTCAGCCATTTTCTCTTGAAGTTATGCACCTCATGAACAATCTGAATCTGTTCATTCCGAGAAAGATTTTTATAGCCTTTTTCCACCACAGGATTTTCTCATGTTTCCCTGCACACCTCCTGCAGAGTCAGCTCGGTCTAATATTGCGTATTTAGGTATGATTTCTCAGGTATGTGATGTTTTATCCATTTTTATGATTTCCTACAATCCTCATCCTTTTTTGTTGTATGATAGTTCTCAGTTCTTCTTTACCATATTTAGTTTTCCCACTTTCTTTGGATATTAGGGTTCATACAAAGCATTGTACTTTATAGTTGGTTGAGAGTTCCAGCATGTCTTGCTTCCTATGTGCTGTGGACAGTTTGTTTGACGAACCAACAAGTAGCCTATCTGTTGTAAGACTCACAGGTGTTGGAATCCATTTTGCCAATTTGGGAGTATCCCCTGACTTCCAGTGCTTTTAACCCATGCCTCTGTATTATCCTTACTTTTGTGGTATTTATCTACCATACATTAACTTTCAGATACACTGTACGAAAGTCCTGAGGTATTTGAGGAACACCCTCTCCTTTGTTACTTCTAAGATAACTCATTTTTCATTCTCTACTCTCACCTTGCATACATAATATTTCTGTTGTTGAAACATACTGGGTCAAAATGCAGCCTTCTGCCAGATTTATTTGCTGCCCACTTGGGAAATCATGTGTAGCTCTGTTTCTTAGTATATTTTCAAACGTATTCCAGAGCCTTTGGAAATGTATGCTGGGGACACCTGCATCAACACTCTACCCTTTCTTTTTGGTAGCACATTTGCCACAGTTGGAATCAAGACAAGCCCCTATTCCTGTTTCCCATCCTAGTGCTCCCCAGCTTTTACCTGTTCCTCTTTCCAGGTGTTTTTTTTCAGTGCAGATCATCATTAATATCAACAGTACCAGTTGATAACTGGATGGGAGCTCAGTTGTGTGACTTTCTTCCCCTTGGCAGTGTTTCACCACAGATTGGTGGATTATTTGGACGTGTCCTATGCTTCCTTTACCTTCCTCTTTTTATCACAGATATCCATTTCTTTCCTTCCTCAGGATCCCATTAACAGCCAGCTTCTGTTGGAGGTAGTTCAAGACCTTCTGTCCAACAGAACATTGAATCTGGAAATCATCTCTTTCACAGTTTCTATTCCAGCTGTTTGTTGTTGTCATTAAAACTGAAGACTGGCTATCTGTCATAGTCTTTCAATCAGTTTCTCAGTCTCCTTTTTTTGTTTTATAATATAGAGTAAAAGCAAAAAAACATAAGTTTTTGCACATTGTAGTGAATATGTTTGACTTCCTCCTTCAATTATACTTTATCTGTATTGTGGAGGCAGGGCTGAATTATTTATTAGGCACAATGCCTAGGGCCTATGAAAACTATAGGTCCATGAAAATTTTCCTTAAAAGTTAATTTTTGGTTTAACTTATATGGCTGGTAGGGCCTACAAACAGTAGGTGCCTACGTCCTACAATCGTCTTGATACAGCATGGTGGAGGAACTTGGGATTGTTCTGGTTGTTTCCCATCAACTGTTTTTTGTGTAGCTTATTCTGAAGATGTTATTTGTCTTACAACGCTCTCTTCAGGAGTCAGGGGTTTGATATCCCTTCTGGTCTCATTAATTTTAGGTGAAGATGGTATAATCCTCATTCTACACCTACCCTCTATCTGTGTCAGTTTCCAGCAGTATAGATTTTGGATGTAATTGTCAAGTACAGTCCATCATGCCCTAGCCACTTTGTGTCTCGGGACACTTCCATTTTTCCCCAATACTAGTTAGATTTACTTCTCAGTTTTTGTATACCAGAATATACAACACATTTCCCAGATTGGTGAAGAGTACGGCTGGTTTAGAAGTATTGTAGTCTCCCACATCATGTCTTCATATCTAATTCTTTAGACTCAAGGTGTGTCCTTTGTACTCTTTCAAAGGGTGCTTCTTTTCTTCCCTTGCACCAATTCAGTGTGTGATTCTATCTGATTATATAAGCACAGCTAATGTACCATATTATAAGTTAGTTTTTCTATACATAAAATGTACTTCCTCTCCACTCAAAATGAGTGATTCAATTCTCCACTAAAACTCAAAACAGTAATTTGATAGAACTGAATAGAGGAAGTTGCACGTATAATGAGTGTATAGCACTTTCCTTTGTGGAAGATTATCCATGACAATTTGCATGAGAGACATTAAAATAAGTCATTTCCATAGGAAGGGAGGAAAAAGGCTTGTGGCATGTTTTTCTTTCTTTTTTTTCACATAAAGGGCAGCACTAAATGAGACAAGTTATATGAAATACATTTTCAGTATAGGAAACATAACTTTCACTGTTGCCCTGCTTAACATCTTATTTTGTTGAAAATCACCTATATTTTCATGAAAATTGGGATCATCTAGAAATTTTTCCCTCTCTCTAGTATGTTTTCTTGGCCTCCAAATTAACAAGGTGCCTTATATTCAATTTTATATTGTAAACCTTGATATGGATATGTCATCCAGTTGTAAAAGAGACCCAAGTCATCTCTCAGTCCTAACTTGTTAATTTGGAGGCCAAATAAACATCCTGGACAGAGGGAAAAATTTCTAGAAGATCCCAAAAGATTAAAGAGTCAGTTAGTTTAGTACAAAGGTAGATAAAAAAGATTGAAGTAGGCGATGCAACTTTGAACATTTTACAGTTTTAAGTCAGCTTTATCATACTAATAAGATATAGTGTATAATGTAAGACAGTAGTGAAAAGGAAAGGATGGTTTTCTGTGGACAAATATTTAGTCCCATCTTTTTTAAGTAAGGTGTACTTTCTCTGAATTCAGCTTGACAGTGAGGATGAATCACATGTATTAACCTGGTTTTGCTTGTGTTATTCAGTTGTTATAGTAGTGAGGTACAATGGAAGTATAATGTAAATACTGTGGGTCCTGGGACACAAACAGCACAGCATAAAGATAGACTTTAATACAATAACAGTTTCCTTACTTGACTATTTTCCATATATTGCAACAAAGGTATTTCTGTTGAATTAGACAATGACTGAAGATGGAAATTGGTCATTTAGCAAACACATTATGCTATGATCTTTTTATGAATGATTTATGGACAAAATTGAACGTGCTTTTGTTATTTTTTAAAGCTTTTAACATCTGGGGAAATAAGGTTAACACAGTATATGCAAATCAAGAAATTTGAAGAGTTTGGAAAATTTGTACCTTTGGACCATCACACTTTGATGTTATTACCTTAAAATTGAAACTGTTTATTTAAACCACATCTGAAACATAAAACAATTTTTATCAAAATCTTATTTCAAAGATACCCAAGAATAATTAACTTCTTAAAGTTTTAGGTCAATTAGAATTGTATTTTTGTTAATGAAATTTAGTTCTCTGTGAAGAGATTTATTTTTGTTGTTGATTAATTAATGAAATTCTTATTGTAGTTTTGTTCTTATTTATTTTTCAGTTGTGTAAATAATCAGAATACTTAATAGTCTTACACAGCATTATTTGTTTAAGGGTTCATTTATCTTTTGAGAACAAATTTCAGGTTTCTTGCTTCCCTTGGAACTATTTCATTGTAAATCATGTTCAGTTTTGATGGCCATAATAATGCATTATTATGAAAATACTTCTTTCATTGTTGTAAGTTTCTACAAAATGAGGTCAATCTTATTCCACACATTTTGATAAACTTTTCACACAATCTGCACTGCATTTGGAGGTTGGCTTTTTAGACTATGTTTAAGCAGATCAAAGACAAAAACGAAACAGCATTTATGCTTCAATGAAACTGAATTGTGCTGGCAATCCAAATATTTTATGTTAAGGCCTTCAACACATATGCAGATAATAATTATTCACTAATGGATATAAACTAAACTGAGTTCTTTTTTTTGTCTTCAATAGTGTTTGCTAATTCAGAACCTGTTAGAGGGTTTGAAGAAGGTACACTCCAGATGTTCTTTGTTGATCTTAGGCAGGTTAGTAAACCTTTACAAAACTCTACTATTTAAGTTCATATTAAAAGATATTACAAGTAATGTAAACATTGCTTTTGGACTAAATACATTTTATGTGGTTGCTGTAGAATAGTCTTTAATATTGTATACGTATGTAACATAGCCATACATTATGTATATAGATATGTAATTAACAGTTACATTACGGAAGACATTAAACCTTGAAGAATGATATATGCTCATAGGAAGAAAAGTATGCAACTCTCATGAAATGCCTTTCAAAAATGAAACTAGTTAATGAAATTATTTCCTTAAAACTTGATAACAAACTTTCATTAAAGTAAGTAGTTTCAGCAAAAGTTTTATTTTGTAAATAGTTTTTGGATTTTTCTAATAAAAATTCGTTATTTAATGTAGTTATTTACACTTGGACTCTGAGTAGTTCACATGCAAAGTAATTTTTACATAAAGTATAAAAATAATACTTTTTACCTTACCGTTTTTACATTTCATTTGCATAACCTCTAGAACCTTACAAATGAACATCAGTTGCTGTTTTTTAAGGTAAATGTTTGTACTTTATTTTCTCTTTTATGCACTGTATTACTAACTCTATTTATCATCATCAACAGAGAGTGCAGGGAAATGTTTTTAAAATTAACAAAAATGTGTACATACCTTTTACATCTTTATAGAAATTTATTAGTATAGTCATCTTTTTCACATATTTGTAATATAACATCTTTATCTTTTCATTTATAGTTTATTTTTAACTCTCCTTTAAAATTCTTTGTCACTATTTATTCTGATATGTTAACTGATACCAATAGGCCTTTTATGAAGAAGTTATTTTGACAAATTCCCCACATAGATGTGTTGCCAAAACAGGATGGCTGTTATAGATACCATCTTGTTTATAAAGCTTTCACAATCCATGTAACAAGTTAAGCTTATAAAAAACCATTAAATCGCTCAAATAGGATTTTTAAAACATAAATTATACATAGTCAACTAAAATATAAAAATTAGATTTAATTACAGTTCAACTGTCTCTAACTATAGCATTTTGAGGTAACAAACCACTGTAAGTGCTGTAGACAATAGTACTGCAGGCTGTTACTTTGACTTCAGTACAAAAACTGTACACCAATTTCATATTAACTGTTGGTGGAGTGAGTGTACACTAAGCTCTTTATAACAGCTTTGCACAATTGTATTAACTAATTACTTGTACATCATAAATTTGTTTCAGTAGAGAAACAAAAGTACAGAAGATTGGCACAGCACCATAAAAGGCTGTAAAATCTATTTATCTTTTGCAGTGGATTCAGTTCTAAGACTGCATATATTGTATGTCTCAAAAAGGACATGTGAAAATACATTGGCATCTAGACAGTTGTATGCATTGCGAGCTTATGTGTTTACAGTCAGTTTCTGTCAAATTGGAGATTTTTTTTATATAACTTGAATCATGTGACAAGCAAACTATTTGTTTTAAATGTGTCTGTTGTAACAAAGAATTAAAACTTGGATAACATGAACATTAAATTATATACTATAATGTTAATTTCATTCACATGCATGGATTGTAAAGATGTTAAATTTTGTACATAATTCAGTAATTTGCATATACATTAATTTTAAAATGCTCTTCTTCTGATCAGATAAACAGATATGACTTTCAGTGTTATTTTGTTTATCAACACTACTCATCATTGAGTTTCTGATGTGAATACTTAAGACTATGTCATTTAAATGCTTTTGTGTGCATTTTAATGTGGAATTTTTTGCCTGTTGGCTTCAGTCAAGAACACTTTTTATATATCTGGCAACCAAATACACGTGATTTACATTCATTGTCACTGACATCCGTCAATGTATTTATGGCATTTGTACTTGTGATTATAAATGTCACACATGTTTGTAATTGATACATTTTTTGTTGACTTCGCTCTCTTGAACTTCGAGTAATCCAGTTACATGTCTTATCACAGCTGTATGTGAGAGTGACTTGTTTTGTCACGTAATTCTTGGAATTGCAATATCTTCATGAAGTTATTTGCTTTTATTCTCTTTTTTCTATATATTTTTTCTGTTGACTAAATCACTGGACCTTTCTACAGGCTTTAAAAGAATTTCAAAGTAATTGTTAATCAGATTGTTTACTTCTGCTATAATTATTTTGGTGAACTTTGTATTTGGTCATTCTAATTTGCTTGAGAAACATCTCTAGAATAATTTAGAATCCTCCTTTCTTAGTCTTGCCTGGAACATCAGTCTAGTCTAGTTATCTGAATGGTAAAGGGTGAACAAGTTTTTGTATTTGTCTAGTTCATCCCATAGTTCTGATGTTCATGAACTGTCATAGTTAGTAACCTGTATGGTCACTTCTGTCTGATTGTTAAATGAGAACTTTTTTTTTTTTATTAACTACTAGATACTAGTTACTCATTACTTTTTATCCTGTGTTTTGACTAATAATCTGCTTCCATATTCTTGGAAATCTCAAAGAACTATTTATTTAGTGGTCGTGGCTGAAAATCAGTCATTAGTCTTTTTGATACAGAGACTGGTTTATATATATACAGTAGTTTTAATATTCAGTGACCATCATGGAGGTCTGTTTTCTCTTTTTTTAACTTAAGGGAGTTTCAAGTTTGTATTATGTGAATTTTTTTGCATATTGCTTTTTCTTTGTATTAGAGGATGTGTGTCTCAGGTTAATAGGCTGGCTTTTATTGGTCACTAGCCATTGTTAGGGAAGGTTGCATAAAGTTGTACTTGCACAGGGCTCATGCTTGTCTAGGTACAAGGAAGCACTGTGCTGGTCTACAGTATATGGAATCCTCTCTTACTTCACAAAAGAAATATTGTTTTTATAAACACCTAAAGTTAAAAAAGGACAAAAACAGTTACATTATTTAACTAGTGTTTCAAGCAACTGCCCTTCATTAGGTTTGATATTATTTAAGGTTATTTACTTTTCTCAAGTTTCAACATAACTGTTCATTGTTATTTGTGAATCTTTTCTACTTTTAGAAAGAAATTAAGGATGTTTATTGGATAGCATTGTTAAATTCTATAACAGTGTGACATCATTCTTAGTCCTAGAATTAATGACCTTTGTGCATCTCTTAAAAAAATTTCAAAACAACTTTGTAATTTTTTTTATTAATAACCTATATTTTAATTCATTTTTCTATTTCCAGTATATTAGTATTGTTTCCTACATATTAATATCACCTATATTTTAATTCATTTTTCTGTTTCCCATATATTAGTATTGTTTCCTATATATTAATATCACCTGTATTTTATTCATTTTTCTATTTCCCATATATTAGTATTGTTTCCTATATATTAATATCACCTATATTTTTATTCATTTTTCTATTTCCCATATATTAGTATTGTTTCCTATATATTAATATCACCTATATTTTAATTCATTTTTCTATTTCCCATATATTAGTATTGTTTCCTATATATTAATATCACCTATATTTTTATTCATTTTTATATTTCCCATATATTAGTATTGTTTCCTATATATTTCTTTACATTATCATTTTCTGTAATACCCGTTCCTTTTTATTTTTCTATTCTGTGAAAACTGTTTTAACATCTTTTTAACTGTTGTCTGCCATCTTTCATGTGAAGCACACGTTTTTTTATGTACATCTAAACATGACAGGAATGTCTTCTGTTATTATTGACATAAATGACATCAACATCTGTACTTGTAATGTGCCCTACTAATCATTGCTCTTTATTATCCTAAAAAAGAATAGTCAATCGAGTTAAAATATTTTATGTCACCTTTATTGGGTTATATGTTGTACTGATAAAGATTTGAGCACTCATTCAGTTTTACATGTACATAAACAGTCAAAGGATTTTTAGGCTAGTTTGGCCTGCTTGAAATGAATAGTGTATTTTGTTCAGTTTAAATTCTTGCTCTTGCTCAGTATGTTAGTTATTGATATTTCTTTTCCAAAAGTTTAGTGATGTATTTGAAAGCCACGCTGTGTAACATTGAATAGATTCAAAATAGTTATTTGTATCTGAATAGACCTATTCACCTGAAAGTTCCATCAGTCTATAGAAATACAGAGATAAAAGTTACAGTTTTGTAAATCACCTTTTGAGTATATGTATAAAGATTGGCTCTGCTTACTGTTAATAGGAAGATTTTGAATTTTTCATAAAACATTAAGTTATGAAGTACTTTATAAAAATGATAAACGTAGTATGAGATGGACTTAAAAATTGAAATAACTTTATTTTAACTAAACATTTTAGTAAACTGAAAACATTGAAGATCTACATGTTGCATTCTTTGGAAATAAGAAGCTTTATGGCTGTCAGGTATTTACAGTGTTAAAGAGTATAATGTGTGTGGTAGAAGGAACACTCTAAATGTCCCTCTGGTGTTAATATATATAATAAACAGTTTGTGTCATGCTTCTTTGTTTTAATTGTAATGGTCTACAATTTATATCATTGTTTTGTAACAAAACTACCAATTGATATTGTTAGGTCAACTATGGTATTTATGTTGTGAATGTTTAATATACATATTGGTTTGTTTTTTTATTCTTGTTAACTTTGGTGATAGAACAAAACAATTTAATTCAGAAATTATTTAGATTTAGAATTGATATTTTGTCTTTATTGAGCTTAGAGTAAGTTACTGCACAGTACATTTTAAGCTTAATTATAAAACAAATAATACCCTAGGCTCACTTATTGCACCATGATAAGTTAAATAGTATTTTATTTATATTTTTTTCAGTTGTTTATTAACATTGAGGTATAGACAAAAGTAAGATAAAAGTTACCAAGGGTTTCAGTGGAGTAGTATTTCAACTAAGCCTTTGTTACAATAATGTTTTACACCCAATGCTTATATTTAGGCCATTAAATACACCTTCTGTTACTAATGTTAAGATCAGATGATAGCTAGTTGTGTCTAAGTGTGAATGTAAAGTACGTAATTCCCTCTACTCTTACACTGTTAAATTAGGGATAGCTAGTTGACTTCCGTCTAGTTTTACACTGTTAAATTAGAGATAGCTAGCTGACTTCCCTCTATTCATACACTGTTAAATTAGGGATAGCTAGCTGACTTCTGTCTAGTTTTACACTTCTAAATTAGGGATGGCTCGTGCAGATAGCCCTCGTGTAGCATTGCATGAAATTCAAAAACAAACAAACAAACATAATTCAAGATGTATTAACTGTGGAAACTCTACCAAGTAAAATAGTTACATATATTTTTCCATATCACATCTTCCAATTATTTTAGTTTAGTCACAGAGTCCATCAGTCTCCTTTCACTAAAATTGATTTCTTATTATTACTTTCTGGCTTATGGTGTACAATTCCTTCTTTTCTTGTAATTTTTGTTAGTTAATTTAGGTATAACAGTTTACTTTATTTTGGTGCAGTGGAATTTTTCTTGCAGAATTTTTGTTGTTATATTTTCTTATAACTTCTAGATCTTTTCTTGACATGGGACTGGGCAACCTACTTTCATGACTGTGGACAAGAAAATAGTTAGAACTTAAGGGTAAACCCACAAGTTGCTGTAGTTCTGCTTGAAAAGTAAGTGGCACATATAAGTAATCAAAGTTTATTTTAAATGTCACAATTATACTGTTTTATTATAAATTGTTAGTCTTTCCAATAATTGTTATGCATGTTTTGATTTTTGAAAAAAGAAAATGAAAACATATAGCCACCTTAAAATTTTATGTTCACTTACCCAGTTATATGTTGCCCTTAAGATACCTGATACTATTGATGTCTTACTCCAAAACATGTCCTGCAAGATGTCATGTTTCATTTTTTAAATTAAAAGTTAAGTCTTATTTAGTTTTGCAACTAGCATTTGACAGGTGTAAATTCAAATTTAGAAAGAATGAAGGTAAGATGATAAATAGTTGTAGACTGAATAAAGTAATGCTTTATTTTTTCTTTCTTTAATGTTAGTTTATTTTAAGTATTGGTTAAATTGTTTGATTATTATATATTTGTTTATGAGGATTATTTTGCATTGTTATCTTAAGGTATGTGTTTAGAACAAAACTAAACCTTTTAAGCAGCTGAAT
The DNA here is from genome assembly GCF_004210375.1 of Tachypleus tridentatus. NCBI lineage: Eukaryota > Metazoa > Arthropoda > Merostomata > Xiphosura > Limulidae > Tachypleus > Tachypleus tridentatus. The sequence goes on from NC_134835.1 coordinate 3,952,838, forward strand.
CTTGTGTTTGGGATTATAGCAAAACATTTGCTTGCATTGAGGGTTCCATGACACCCTTCTGATCATCATTAGTATGGTGATACGTTAGATACATAATATTCATTACTCATTTAATTTTTATTTGAACTATATAGGTATTTTGTTTTGAGACAGAAGTTGGAAAAAGTTGTAGATTTTATTACCAAAAAAGTTTCTCTCCATAGATGTTTTGTATCATTGTAATATATTAAACATAACCTGAGAATTCTCTGTATTAATACCATAATTATTAATGAATCAATTTTAACTGTCGAGAGTTTAATAATAGTTGAATGTCTGTTGTGTTGTCAGTTAATCATACATGCATACAATTTGCACATATTCACAAGATGATAGGTTCCAATGTTTTAAATTAAATAAACACTCTTAGATTCTCATCTCCACATGTAATGTGAGAGTAATAAAACATTGAATACAAAGTAGATAAATATTATCAATATATTATTTTTCTTAGGTAGAAAGAAATAAAATCTTAAATTTATGGTATAATGTTTATAACTAAAATTCTATTTTACATTTTGAAGTTAATAATCATGATTGTGTTAGTTAATTTAGCCATAATTAGTTTCATTTAATAGAAAACCACTTAAATTCAGAATGTTTGTTTATTCATATATTTAACAGTGCTTACCACAAATTTGCACAATTAATTGATACTTTCTTGCATATAAATCTGAGTTTTCCTTCACCTTTTTTTAATGACAACTAGGTGTCTAGGCTTTTCATAATGAAAGAACACCTCATATCTGTTAAAGCATATCTTGTTAGTTGGCATAACAAAGAATATAGGTACTTGTAGGAATATCATGAAGTATATATTTTGTATAGGCTGATCTATAAGTAATTTTGAAAATTTTATATTTAAGGTTGTTCTATGTGTAAGCTTCTTTATAGTAGAAGTTATATATGGTTTTAACTATCAGCTTTGAGTTGTACTTATGAGAAAAAATTCATGTTTTTTTTGTTTGTATTGAAATATCCTTAAGTCATTTAATCAAAGTAATTTTTTAGAAATATGTAAAGCATATAAGTGTTTGAGTAATTTTGCACAGTAATTATATGTGTTTAGAAGTTACACTGTGCACAAAAGAAGCTTCTCCACTACAATAAAAATACAACTGTTCATGAGTAATTTGTTGATCCTGATTTTAAAAATTGTTGAATATTACTGATCACCTCTAGTTTTTGAGCTATGTTAGGTTTATTCTAAATATTCTTATATATTGTGAAAATAACTCTCTCTGATAACTTTATTTATTCATTGAAAATTGCATTTAAGAATGTTCAAAAACAACATGTAATTATATACTGAAAATACACTTAAGCTATGTTTAAAACTTTCATCATGGTATTATTTTTTATTTCTTTTTACAAAATACCTGACTGACTTGTTGCATCTTTTATGTATGTTGTTAGTTTCATGCTATAAGAATCAACAGTAATCTTCCGTCATCACAGGATTCCACTGTCTTTCTTGATGTTACTGTTCTATTATAAACATATCTTGAGGGAAGTGCTCACCAAGATTATTGCTCACTGCATCTAGATCTGCTTAATTAAAAGTGTGAGAAGTGTAACTTTTGTGACATCTTGGACCCAGTTTTCCTCTTGTTCTCAGGGATATCATCAATCATCACAACATAATTTTCATCTCTGTAAATTCCTAAGAAAATTTTAACAACCAGTTTGAGTGATTTCCTAGCAGTAAGTTCTTTCTGACTGAGTAATGTTTCAAAATCACCATTCATCAGCACTTCCCAAATCTGTGGCCCAACAAAGATACCACCTTTTAGTTTTACTTCACTAACTTTTGAAACTTATAAGACAGATGGAGTGATGGAAGAAACATATCTTGATGATTCACTGAAAGTTGGAACTCAGCTTTCTGTTTTCCTGGAACGTAATTCTCTCACTGGCCATTCCATGTTTTTTTAAATGAATTTTATGATATCGGCTATCCCAGACAGACAAAAAGCTACAGTGTTTGGTATACTCACTTTATGGAGTTGGCAGTAGTGGATATTTTATTGCTACAAGTATAAGCTGCATGTTCTGTTGTGTTCACAGCATTAATAATAGGAACCAATGGCTTAGTGTTCCCATTATGTAAAAGCACAGTTTTCACACTAACTTTAGATGTATTGGTAAAATGTTTTCTTTCTTGAGAGTATATTCAGTACTTGATTCTTCAATTAGTGCATCAACATTTGTACAGAAACGCAAAGTATCTTGCATGCTGTAGTGAGAAGCAAGACTTTTGTGATAAATTTCATTGCCATAAATGAAAGTTCCCCATGCTGTTTCAGTATAAAACAAGTCACAAATCTGATCATTTAGCTCATCTTGTGTGATCAGATGAGGCAGTTTATGCTGAGATACCACAGGGGTAAAATTACTAAATGAAGGAAGTAAAGATGATTCATTGTCTTTTTCACAGTATAACTTCTATTTCCCACTTTGCTGCTGGACACAAGAAAATTATCCACATGAGATACTGGTTTCATCATAGATGCAATCTCTGGATATTTAGTGTATTGTTTAGTTTTGTCTGAATATCCAGAAATATTAATGCAAAAATAACAGTTTGTTAGATGATCTTTGGGCTCACACTGTATCATTGAAATTGTCAATGACACAATTGCTCTTCTTTTATTTAGCCACTGTGTGAAGCCAGATTTGGAAACTGTACAACACAAATGTAGCATAAACTGTTTAGGTGGTTTTTGGACTTTACTTGAAGTGAAAGCAGCCAGTACATCAAATAATTATCTAAAAAGTATAAAAGAATTATTTTTAGAGAACTAGTTTAAAATATTTTAAAAACAAAATTTTAATTTTATTTGATTATATCACAGGTATGATGTGAGGAAGATGGACTTTGTTTTGAGTGTGCACAGAGCTAGAAAAAGTAACCAACTGAGTGAGTGAGTGAAAAGCAGTTGAGAGAGAGGTGAATCACTCTACCCATTTTAAGCTCTGTTGAGAGACTCCTCAGATGTTCCTGGGCAGAAAAGGTGAACATGGGAATGAAGCAAAATTGGTGCAAGTCATTATAATTTTATCAGGAACAAGCAGCACATATGAACAATATATATGGAGTTTTACACCAATACAATACAGTTACTGTTCGAAGTTATCAAAAATGTATTACTTTTGTCCATTAAACTTTCTATGTAAACTTAATTTCACAGTATAAACCTATTGAACTGAGCTGATTGTATGGTATTACACATATTGTTGATAAAGTAGTGAGATACTACAGTATCTTAAAATCTAGAGGTGTTGGACAAATTCTGATTACATATCTGAAACCAAAACTCTTCAATTACCAAGAATAACTTGAGTTTTCTCTAGTAGCAAATGATTTGTTATGCAGTGTTACCTAAAACATTGTTTAGGGCAAATTTGTGTGTGTGCAGACTTGTAAAAGAATTGATTGATTGATGAATTTGTGTTATAAAGATAAAAAGTTTTTTTTTGTTTTTTACTTTACAATGGTGTGTTTACACTTTATATTTTATAATGCATGCTTTTGAACCAATTTCAATGTTTATTTATGAAAAGTGTATAACTACCTTTCAAGTTGTTTTAGAAATAAAATTATTGCTAAAAATACAAGTTTTAAATAATGCAACATTTTTTCAAAGGGTCTTGTTTTTTTTTAGGTAGGTCTTGTTCAGGTTTGTGAATGAAAAGGATAATATAATTTACTAATTTTTTTAAATATTATTAATTTGACCTATCCAAATTTTTGGTGTGAATTAATGTCCTTTACTCCCCTTAAAGATGAGAGAAGCAGACAAGAAGAAAAATATATTTTCAGCATTAGAAAAGAATCAACGAGACAAGAAGAAGTTAGTAGAAACCTTCCTAAAACAGCTCAGACAGTTAACATCAAACAGTGATTAGTATAGTTGTACTTAATTCTTCCCTTTGTTACATATTTTGGTTTCCTAAAATTACTGGCTTGATGGAAAGTATCCATTCAGTTTTTTGTGTGTTTAATGAATTAGTAAACTGTGACTGTTCAATGTCAAGAACATTGATATCAATTATTCTGAGAAGTGACTGTACCAGGCTTTCAGTTAACATTAATAAAATATAAAGATTCTTATCATTCTTTACCACAGTTTTGTTAAAAATGGATAGTTCTAGCAGCAGAGGTTACCATATTAATGTCTGCCATAAAAGGAAATTAGGCCAAGAAGTGCACTTTCTACTTATTTCTCACAAAATGTATTGACCAATTTTTAATTGTTTGGCTAGAAAGTTTTAAAATTTTGTGAGAGACAAAAACGTTTATGACACTAAATTATTAAAATTATTTGACCCATGTGTTACTTTATTTCTCAGTTTTAAATCACTTTTTGTTTAGCCCATTATTGTGTTATAGAATAGAGAAAGAGTGTGATTCTGAGGGAAGTTTGACATTGTAATTAAATTGTGATCATAACACAAATAATAAAAAAAGACATTAAACACGGGTCAGTGTTGTCTGGCAGATTTTAGTGTATTAGTCTATTAATAATTATACCTTGATTGAAATTATAAGTAAAATATTACAATATAAAACAAATACTGAAATATTTGCTAATATAAAAATAATAAAATTCATAAGGTTATTGCTTTACAATACACATGTTTTACTTAAGTTCACAGGTCAAGCTTGGCCCTGAGATTAATGTGCTAGATTGGACAGCTGAGGTTCCGTAGGTCACGTTCAATTATCATCAAAATCAAATTATAAAACACGCTCCGCACTTTCGAACTTTGGATGTATTATACAAGTGACGGTCAGATTCTGCTATACGATCTCAAAGGATTTGTTTGTTATGAATTTCACGCAAAGCTATATGAGGGCTATCTGCAAAAATATTCAGTAAAATAATTCCACGATATACAATAATTATATAGATTCATGAGATGTTCTTTATATTTCTTTGAGTTTTTGAATACAATTATAATTATGACCATCATTCTACTGAAGACTCGATCACATGAGTGACAGATTTAGTACAATTTGAAACCATGATGTGCAGAGTCACAAGATGCTCACAATCACCTGCAATACTGCTGTGATGCTAGAAAGCTGCCAACAGGGGCTGCGATTGGACGAGGTTTCAGGATTCCCACCTTTCTTCTTGGTGAAATATAAGATCGAATTTGAGTTTCTGAGCAGTTCCTCGCGATCACGAGTCTCGTAACGTTGTTTCTCCTTTCCATCTTTATAAGGTAAGTTATTTTTTAATTTAAAAAATACAATGGAAAAAAACCAAGGTTTTATTCAAAGTTCGGAAAATTATGGTGTCTACAACAAAGGTACATACGAGAAAATTATTAACCTTTTGTATCAGTCTAAACCTCTTGTTTATTTAACTTAGTAAATATTATAATAATGGGTACATATTCTCTTACGACAGCAAGCATAATTATGCATAGAACTATGTTTATACACTTCGTAGACTGAAAAATACGTTATGTTTTCAATGACATTACATGTTTTAAGTTTCAACAACATTATATATTATATTTATAACAAACTTGTATATTATATTTTCACAAATACGACATTACACATTGTACTTTTATATATATCTTGCTTATCTATAGGAAATGTTCGAACAATTTTTTTTCGATATATGTCTTATGTAAGCAGCAGGCATTAGGGCTTATTACAGAATATGAAGTATTATATATAACTTTAAATGTTACAAAAGAGATGGCATCACTTATCTACGACGTAACTTTGAATGTTACACAAGAGATGGCATCACTTATCTACGACATAATTTTGGATGTTACACAAGAGATGACATCACTTATCTTCGACACAAATGAATGTTACATAAGAGATGACATTACTTATCTACGACATAACTTTGAATGTTACGTAACAGATGACATCACTTATCTACCACATAACTTTAAATGTTACATGAGAGATGACATCACTTATCTACCACATAACTTTAAATGTTACATGAGAGATGACATCACTCATCTACCACATAACTTTAAATGTTACATGAGAGATGACATCACTCATCTACCACATAACTTTAAATGTTACATGAGAGATGACATCACTCATCTACCACATAACTTTAAATGTTACATAAGAGATGACATCACTCATCTACCACATAACTTTAAATGTTACATGAGAGATGACATTACTTATCTACCACATAACTTTAAGTGTTACATGAGAGATGACATCACTTATCTACCACATAACTTTAAATGTTACATAAGAGATGACATCAGTTATCTACCACATAACTTTAAATGTTACATAAGAGATGACATCAGTTATCTACCACAACTTTAAATGTTACATAAGAGATGACATCACTTAACTACCACATAACTTTAAATGTTACATAAGAGATGACATCACTCATCTACCACATAACTTTAAATGTTACATGAGAGATGACATCACTCATCTACCACATAACTTTAAATGTTACATAAGAGATGACATCACTCATCTACCACATAACTTTAAATGTTACATGAGAGATGACATTACTTATCTACCACATAAATTTAAGTGTTACATGAGAGATGACATCACTTATCTACCACATAACTTTAAATGTTACATAAGAGATGACATCAGTTATCTACCACATAACTTTAAATGTTACATAAGAGATGACATCAGTTATCTACCACAACTTTAAATGTTACATAAGAGATGACATCACTTAACTACCACATAACTTTAAATGTTACATAAGAGATGACATCACTTATCTACGACATAAGTTTAATCATTAGCTAACAGGTTACGTCACCTATCTAACGCAAAAAATTTTGCGTTAAAAAATGTGGCAAAAAAAGTGCCAAACCACTCAAGTATTCGTCTGTGCTGTTGCCACTACGAGTTTGGAAGCCTAGTTTATATTGTTAGGATTCCTCAAGTTTACTACTTTGAAATTTGTATTCATGTATGTAAACGAAACAGAAATGACAAACGTTTCGTGTTTTTTCTTGCAAATAAATTTGTTTTGTTTTTTTCAGCGGTAGAACGTGATTCTGAATCGATCAAATAATGCTGAAACATGTTTGTTAATCTTACTTAGGTAAGAAGTTACGGACATTTTGAATCACAAGACCTAAGCTGTATAAACAACCACACTACGCTCCAAATGAAGAGCTTAATTAGGTTTTTATTGGTAATTTTTATGATATTTTACTAAAATTTCACTGTTAATTTGGAAGCTTGAAAATAATTTTTAGAAAGATTGCAAAGATGCGTTCTTTAAGTGTTTTTTAAATTCAATATTAATGAAAAGAGAATATCAAATTTAGTTAACCAAAAATGAAAAGCATCGTTATACGGTAGTTTTCATTGCTAAAGGCTGTCATATCCAAAGCATATCACTCTTCTCCGAGTACTTTCCATTTAGTGTACGAGAACGATTGCTTTTCCACATCCATTTCAATATTATGTTACAGAGTATTTTATTTCTAAAATTGTGCTATTTGTTTGAACATTTTATTTACTATTCTACGAGGACAAGGTTTCTGAAATCATTCTGCGTTTTTGTTTTTTATAACATGATTTTTATATTACAGTAACTTATTGTTTCTGAGATTATTCTGTTTTATATTTAACACGAAATTTAACAATGTGTCAGTAAATGCTTTATGAAATTATTTTCAATTTTAGGTTCGAACGTGATTTTTAACTCACTGCTGGAGAGATTTTTGAATTTTCTCACTAGCATAATTTCTTTTTTTTCTAATTTCGCGAAAATTACAAGAGGGTTGTCTTCGCTAGCCGTTCCTAATTTAATGGTGTAAGATTAGAGCGAGCGTATTAGTCATTACCACCCACCGCCAAACACTTGGGCTCCTCCTTTTCTAACGAATAGTGGGATTAATCATCACATTATAACACCTCCATGGCTGAGAGGGCAAGCGTGTTTGAAGTGACGAGGATTCGAATTCGCCCCCTCAGATTACGAAGACATGATTTAAACGTAATGATAAAAAAAGGTTATTGGAGTCAGGAATATACAACATGCTTAACATCACAGATTCACTTGTTCGACATTGTTTGCAGTGTTACCATTTTTCAGTGACGTAGAACTAAACAGTGTAATAGAGAATAAATTTGTTGAAAAAAAATCATTCTAGTATACCAGAGTCACGACTCGATGGCTAAGGATCTTCAGACACTGTTGTGATAATAATGTTTTAAAAAGCGCCGTCTAGCGGTAGTAATTGGATATAATTTCAACCTCATGAACTATAGGTTTTACACGCTTTAACTCAAATCAGAATATCCACAAGCTTTCTTTTTCGATTTTTCTTGGGATAAAACTGACTGAATCTCTAAACTCTCCACTAACGAATGATTGAAACGAAAACGCTAATGATTTATGTGATTTTAAACATCAATTGTTAGAGCGTCTAATGACGAATTATTTAAAGGAAGACGCTACATTTACCAACTCCAGATTAAGTTGTTAAAGCTTCTATTGTAGGTTGGTATACTGCCAACCTCAATCCCTAAAAACATTAGAAAAATATAAATGGTATATGTTGTCCCTTATGACAGCATTTCCGAACAAACTAGACCGAGTTATAAATCATCAGTTGATTTTGTTTGATTTGTTTTGAATTTCGCGCAAAGCTACTCGAAGGCTATCTGCGCTAGCCGTCTCTTATTTAGCAGTGTAAGGCTAGAGGGAAGGCAGCTAGTCATCATCACCCACCGCCAACTCTTGGACTACTCTTTTACGAAGGAAAAGTGGGATTAACCGTCATGTTATAACGCACCAACAGCTGAAAGGGCGAGCATGTTTGGCGCGACGGGGATTCGAAATCGCGACCCTCAAATGACGAGTCGAACGCCTTAGCCTACTTGACCATGTCGGGCCGATCATCTGCTGATGACTGGATGGTATGAAACCAACAATTTACATCTTTGTTAACCGTAATTGGCCCGGCATGGCCAAGCGTGTTAAGGCGTGCGACATACCGCAAACACAGGTGTCAGGACAATACCACAAACACAGGTGTCAGGACAATACCGCAAACACGGGTGTCAGGACAATACCGCAAACACGGGTGTCAGGGCAATACCGCAAACACAGAATTCGTGTAAAAAACATTACATTTGTTTGTTAGAAATTCCTCTAAGATCATTATGATATTTAATAAACGTCATTCATGAACAGGTAGCGCAGCAGTAGTTTAATATATAAATAATGAGCTGATAGGTTCGTACTCTATATAACAGCTTGAGCACCATTTGAAATATCTCAAGACTTCAGATGTTACAATAGTAGTGTAATGAACTGCTGTGTTACCACTCTACACAATCTGTTTACAATTACTTAAATATCTTTCACTTTATTTGAACTTCATTAAAGTGAACTCAAGGTGCAGTTAACGTATATAAACAAGACAATAATCAAATTCTTCATTAAAAATAAGGTTAGAGGTAATGTGTCAGTTAAAAAGGTCGTTGCTATAGATCATTTAATTTATATTTTAGGGAACTGAGTTCCCATATTGAAGTGTTTATGTAATTGTTGCTTTTGTTCTAAATAAACTTTTATTACACTTGCAACAATAACAGTTCAGTAGTTGTTAATTTGTAGACTAGTTTAGGTATAACTTCCATCTTCTTTGAGATGAGAGTAAAGGACACCTATTTTCGAAATGAAGAATATAATAAGAGAACCTCTCAGCTCTATACGTGCACCGATTCTAGTGTTACCGTGCAATTTATTTGTTCATATGAACCAGAATGCTTGTCATCAGGAACTTCCAACCTTCCTATTATTTACACGGATCTTTAGAAGTGATAAATCTTTCATCTTAAGTCCACATTCTCTGTTCTTATCTCAATAGAACTCATTAACGTACAGCTGTTGGTTTGAAAGAGCAGACATCTGAGTATACTTCTATTGGCTGTGTAGAGAGAGACCGTTAATATATGTTTGTTTCGCCAGATCAGCTTGTTGTTGATGTTTTCCTATTGTATCACTTTTATGTTATAGATCGTTATTATTGTTACTTTACGAGACTTGAGCTCTTGTTCGTCAACAATTCTATAAAAAAGTAACTTCGACAATATTCACTATTCGTGTCAGAGCGATAACACTATGTAACACAATGTTTATTATAACACTATGTTACAAAATTTTTACTTCTTCCTGTTTCTGGATAGAAAGTGTTATTTCCCAATTGCTTATGCCTAAAGTAAATGGAAAAGACCTATTTTTCTCTTTAAACTTTGCTTTTGTGTCCTGGGAGCGTTCAACAAAAAGATGATGGGAGACTACATTTGGGGTCTGATACGTGAAAGTGACTTACATTACAGTCACAAATCTCGAGAAACTTCTCACTTCTAAACATTTTTTGTATAACTTTAGTATAAATACATGTAAATCTTGATTCATATGTTGTTTTATTCAGACCTTATGTAAATGAAAATGTACAAATTTGTCCGTTTTTACATATAAAATAGGTTAATTTATAAATTTCATTATCCAGGTCACAAAAGCAAAGTTTGAAGGGAATAATGGCCATTTTCTGTACTTTTACAACTTAAGCAATTGATAAATAACGTACTATCCAGGAATAAAATTTGTGTCACATTGTGTTATTAATATCTTCCAAACAAAAGAGGATTTTAAGGACGAACACACAAAACACCCGGGGCTTGTTTTTGAATTTCGCGCAAAGCTATTCGAGAGCTATCTGCGCTAGCCGTCCGTAATTCAGCAGTGTAAGACTAGAGGGAAGGCAGCTAGTCATCACCACCCACCGCCAACTCTTGGGTTACTCTTTTACCAACGAATAGTGGGATTGACCATCACATTATAACGCCCCCACGGCTGAAAGGGGCGAGCATGTTTGGTGCAACTGGGATGCGATCCCGCGACCCTCAGATTACGAGTCACACGCCTTAACCCACCTGGCCATGCCGGCCTTAACACCAGAGGCACAGGTCAACTTGACTTTCAGAGTAGTCTTAAAAAGTCATAATAATTACATATTACAGTAACTTTCATAAATCATAATATCTAACAAAGTACACTTCACAAGTTATATTATCTAGTAACTTTCATAAGTCATAATAAATAATAGATTAGCCTCAATAAATCATATTATACAATAGAGTAAATTTCATATATTATTTGGTAAACTCGTATACCAAATACTAATACATTTAAACGGGTTTTCGATGCTTCTAGATATTATAATAATGCAACCACTCCAAGATAGGAGTTATAAGGTAATCACTAAAGTCTGTTTCATTCTACTAATTTACCACACTTTTTAAATATATGATATTTGTTGCTGTTATGAAAACTTTGCAGGTTTCTGTTTCTTAAGTTTTAACAATTGTAAACAATTAGTGTTAATGTAAGCGCTCGGCTTGTAGGACTTTTTTGATCTACGTGTTTTTAGAACATCAGGAATATATATATATTTGTATTTACAATTAATGTTATACATAGTCTATTTTAAATCACTTTGCACGAAATTTCGTTTTGGATGAAATACTATTTGCTATGTCTAGTGTGGGGATTAGGACTCCGGATTTTAGCGTTGTAGTCCAAAATCTTACCGCTATTCTACCAGCACAAATAGTGTGCTGCATGTTGTGCTTGTTAACAAAATACTCGAAGAAACATTTGTATAATTTATATTATTATGAATTTTCCTTGTTCTCCTTACTTAAATTAAGCGTTTAGGTTTTGAGAATGATTTCATAGTGAAGTTAGTTCATAGCGTTGACACTAGGTCATGTCTTTTATATATTACCCCAAATACAAAAGTTCCAATCTAGTCAAACTGTGCGCAGCCTGGTGGTTAGCGTGATAGACTAAGGATTGAAGAGTATAATGTCGTAGATATGATTTCCATAAACACGCTCTACACTTTCGGCTGCTTTATAAAAGTAGCAATCTATTACACCATTGGATTTAAAACCTGCTCTTCCCAGTTGCTTAACGCACGCGCGAATAAGGTGTCATCCGGGTCGAAAATTCGATTTCAGTTTGCAATCATTGAATTTTTTTTCTTTTTATTACCACTTGACTGAACTAAACGATTTTTTTAAAGGAATCCAAATGCTCTTTTAATGTTACTCAAAGAAACACCAAATCTCAATCAGTGAAAAATTTAGAAATATACCGCGTGGTGCGTGGACTTATAATTCAAGCAGAGATATAATTTTGGTGGCTATGAAATACTAAATACAAAATAACCAAAAAACTGTATTAAATTCACAAGTGTTAAATTAAAATCATGCACTACATTCTTTTTTGCTATGTAGTTATCAGTAGATAAAACATAATTTATCTGCTTGTTTATTTATTGAAACTGTTTGTGCAAAACTACATAGTTGTTCTCTATAATTGACTGACAGACTAGAGGGAAATGAGCTAACCAATAGCACCCACTGCTATTGGTCACTCTTGTCTGTCCGATAATCAAGATTTGACCGTCACTGTCTTTGAAATGTATCCTTACGCTATAGAAGCACTATTTTCTATGCTCCACCTGAAAAGCATTGTTCACGTTCGTTTTTTTGTTCGTTTTTGAATTTCGCGCAAAGCTACTCGAGGGATATCTGTGTTGGCCGTTCCTAATTTAGGAGTGTAAGACTAGAGGGAAGTCAGCTAGTCATCACCATCCACCGCCAACTCTTGGGCCACTCTTTCACCAACGAATAGTGGGATTGACCGTACATTATAACGCCCCCACGGCTGAAAGGGGCGAGCTTGTTTGGTGCAACTGGGATTCAAACCCGCGACCCTCGGATTACGGGTCGAACGCTTTAACACACTTGGCCAGGCCGGGCCAACATTGTTTACTCTGTTTAAATGTTTTGGAAAAAAAAATCCTTTCTTTGTCGGGAGTGAAATGAAAACGATATTATAATCACATAACCACGGGTCTTCTAACAACATCATAAAAAGTAAAGATCTGGACAAAACAAAGGCCTAGCATAGTGGAGAGCCTTCACAGCTGTCCAGTGGAACAACTGACGTCTCGAAGGGATGTAAAGATAATTTTTTAGATAATTTAACACACTAGCACTGAAAGGAACACAATTGTCGGCGCGCAACGAAGCGTGTTCGGCAACTATTACATCATAGTTGTAAAACGTCACGGAAACAGACGAACGACCGAGAGGAACTTGTGTTCGAGGATCGCATATTTTGTTTCATTTAGTACTCAAAAACTAAAGTGTTTAAAAATAAGGCAACCACATAGGAATTATACCTAGCCAAAGTACAGTTTCTAAGGTAATTATTAAATTTGTTGAAAAGTCACCTTTAAGGTACAAGATCATTACCATTCTGCTACAGGTAGTTCTTTACAACTTTGTTGACTGGATGTCAACATTGGTTTTTACGCCATTTTCTGTCTTAATTGCCGTTTTGCTTTTATCTTCAATTACTTCTACAAATTTTACTCTATTTACTTGACTTTATCCTTTTACTGGACATTTGGCTACTCATTATTACGATTTTGCGGAGTGTCTTTTAAAACTTTTACTTTCTTTTACATTTTGATAATAGCTGCTATGACACATAACCCAGAACCAGGACTGGAAAGGCCAACTTCAGGTGATTGACGGTGGTTCTTGAACTTACCTGTTAGTCTTCCTGGCGGGTTATGATCATTACCTTTTTGCTAGAGTAAATACCTTACAACTTCTTATACTCTACCTTTTATCTTAACATTGTAGACTAGGTGTCAACATTGGTTTTATACTTTTTTTTTGTTTTACCTTCAGTTCCATTTATGTCTGTTACTACATTTATTTATTTATTTATTTTTTTACATTTTTACCGAATGTCTGGCGCAGATAGCCTCGCTGCTTTGTGCCATAAAACACTAAATCAATCAATCAATCAAACAAGACTTACTTAACTGTTACCTGCTAATAATAAAACTGATTCAAAACCAATAAGTCATTGAAAGCTGCTGCCTGCAAACATTAAAGTAGATTCACAACATATCAGTTATTGTAAGCTGCTGCCTTCTAACAATAAAACTGATTCACAACCAATCAGTTATTGTAAGCTGTTGCTTACTAACAATAAAACTTATTCACAACAAATCAGTTATTGTAAGCTGCTGCCTACAAACAATAAAAGTGATTCACACCAAATCATTTATTGTAAGCTGTTACTTGCAAACAATAAAAATGATTCCCAACCAATCAGTTATTGTAAGCTGTTGCCTGCAAACAATAAAAATGATTCACAGCCAATCAGTTATTGTAAGCTGCTGCCTATTAACAATAAAACTGATTCACAACAAATCAGTTATTGTAAGCTGCATCCTACTAACAATAATATCATTTATAACCATTGAACTTTGGTCTGTATCAGAAGAAATAAATATAATAGTCATTCAACAAAGTCTGGCAAAAAGTTACTGTTTTATAAATAGTATGTACCTCAAGTTGTACTATGGGCATTTATTAAGAAGCAAAAAACAGACTGAAAAGACAAACAACAGGCCAGTAGTCAATTAGAAGAGTCGCAGAGGAAGACCAAAGGATATCTTTGTAGAACAACATCATAAAAAGTAAAGATCTGGACAAAACAAAGGCCTAACATAGCGGAGAGCCTTCACAGCTGTCCAGTGGAACAACTGACGTCTCGAAGGGATGTAAAGATATGTACAGAACAGAGGCCTAACGTAGCGGAGAGCCTTCACAGCTGTCCTGTGGAACAACTGACGTCTCGAAGGGATGCAAAGATCTGGACAGAACAGAAGCCTTACGTAGCGAAAAGCCTTCACAGCTGTCTTATGGAACAACTGACGTCTCGAAGGGATTGAAGACATACAGAACTAGTCTTTATAATGATGACACTACTTAAATAACCCACTCTGATGGGCACTTCATGAAAACAGTTTTTTTAATTTTAAAAAATCGTCAATTATCTTATTTTATCTCGTATTGTGATATTAAATAGGAAGACGACAGGAAAGTTCTAATTTTGTTTGTAGTTAAGCACAAACAAAATAATGGGCTATCTGTGTTCTGCCCACCTCGGGCATCGAAACCCAGATTATAGCGTTGTAAGTCCGCGGACATACCCGCTGTGCCACTGAGGGGCAAAAAGAGTTCTAAGACTGACATTTACCAATTAAATACGAGTTAAGAGCACTAATGTGCACTTAGGTAAGTGTCGCAGTCTTCTGGTTGATAAAAGAAATACGATTGAAATTTCACCAACTAAACAAAATAAAACACGATTTTGTGTCGACCATGGATTATTTGAAACATAATAAAAGAGGATTTATTAACCAAGCCTTTAAATAATAAAATACAAACAGAAGAACCAGGAGTTATGTTGCAGGAGTCCGCAGTAAAATGTTTATTACAGTTGCTGAGATATAGGAACCAATTGTTCAGTTTGCTTCTTCATATGTTAGAGTAAACAGATGACAAAATTGAAAAAAAGTACATTTCTGAGACCACAGTTGGAATTTACTAGATGAGCCTTTTACATATTTGGTATAGAGGCTCATTAGCTCCATGAGGAGATAGACATAAACATTCAATTTTCGGTTTTTATGAGCGTTTCTCACCCATTTTCTCTTACCACTATCTCACCTCACGTGGACACATCTTTATCAAATCTGGTATGAAAGTTCACTGGATTTATGGGAAAATACACATAAATTTTTATTTTTACGTTTTCCAGTTTTTTTTACCAATACTCTCCTCCTCTCAGTGGATCTTCATCAAATGTGACATGAACGTTTGTTGTGTCCACGGGAAAATGCGTGCAAACTTATGGTTTTACATGTTGTGTTTTGCAGTTTTTATAGGCGTTTCTAAGTTTTGTTTACAATTACGTATAAGGGAAGCAACTTTCGATCTCCTAAGTAACCTTTAATTAAATAACGAACTTATATAACTTCTGTCTAGAAAACGAGTACTCCAATTGGTTCCATAAATGTGTTTCGTTTCAACTGTATAACACAAGTGTAAGCTTTGAGGTTTACCGTTGATTGTATTTGTTAAATAATGCCCTTTGATCTAATTTTCAAAATTCCGGTAAAAATGCCCCAATGCTTAATCATTTTTAAAATGTATGAAAAGCTTGCCCTCCATTAGTACAGCAGCAAGTCTACGGATTTACAATACTAAAATTAGGGGTTC
Organism: Tachypleus tridentatus; assembly: GCF_004210375.1. Taxonomy (NCBI): domain Eukaryota; kingdom Metazoa; phylum Arthropoda; class Merostomata; order Xiphosura; family Limulidae; genus Tachypleus; species Tachypleus tridentatus. The sequence goes on from NC_134835.1 coordinate 3,969,048, forward strand.
GATTCCCCTCGATGAATACAGTAGATAGCCCGATGTGGCTTTGCTATAAGAAAAACACACACACGTAAAATACTTAATTTCTTTGTCAAAAATTTAAATGAAATCTAGAGTCTTAGCCACTAAGAAAAGGTTGGTATTGAAAATATGATCACCGGGAGGGACTTCCCCATGAAGCGGACAAAAAGATCTGAAGAGGATCAGTGAGCGACACACTTAACTTTCAATCTAACATAAATAAGTTTTACTCAGATTGTTCGTTGTCATAGTGATGCAACTAAACTATTCTTCATGTTAAAATAACAGTCAAAAACGTGTCCACGTTCTTGCAACAAAACAGCACGTGTTTTCATATATATCACATTTAAACATCAAAAAAAAAACGTGATAAATGGAAAACAAATTACTGAGAAAAAACTCTCGGTTGTTCTGTGGCTTCCGACATTTGTAACATTGTACAAGAACTATTCCATACAGGGGGTTTCTTTTATTTAATATATATCTTATACGAAGTGCTTTAAACAATATTCCGATTATATATGTATATCTTACATGAAGTGTTCTAAAAAACATTCCGATTATGTATATATAAATCTTACTCGAATTGTTCCAAACAATATTCCCTATATATATATATATCTTACACTAAGTGTTTTAGACAATATTCCGATTATATATATATTCTTCTTACACTAAGTGTTTCAGACAATATTCCGATTATATATACATTTTACACGATGTGCGCTAAACAAGAATTATTTTTATTACATATGTGGCATGAACTATTCCATTTAAAAGAAATCCACAAATTATTGAGTGTTTATCACGAAATACTTTCATGTCTTTATGACATTACTAACGTTCATTCAAGTCAGACCAACAGAGCTTTTGTATGTGTCAACTAAACAGTAAATCTAATAGACAAACAACTTTCAGAGGCGAGAAAGTTCTTTTTTTGAAGATAAACTAAAACCAATATTATCTCTTGATATAAATCAACAAGAAACATAATAGTTACACAGAACTGTGCTTAGCCAAAGTGAATAACACTGCACAACAATTGTTTGAAAAGTTTTGCTTCTTGAAAAGTTTTTGCTGATTGTTACAGGTACCTGGTGGGTATGCACAAATATAGTTTTGATTTTGCTTCATCACGTAGGAACTCTGAGAAATAGACACTTAACTGTTTACCGGCCATAACGTATTTATTTGCGTTTATGTTTTTGATACGCTATTAAGTTCAACATAATTAAAAGTGTTTTGCTACTGATTTTCCTTTGTATTCAATGTCCGGTGCATCAAGTTGCAGTGTCCAACAGTAGTCAGCAAGCATAGACAGATTCTAGTTGCTCTGATATCGTTTTTCCATTGTATCAATGTCCTGGTGAAACCTATAACCGTGTTCGTCACTGACAGCACCGAGATTTTCGGGGAAGAAGTCCAAGTGTGAGTGGAGGAAATGAATCTTGAGTGACATGTTGCACTTCATTGTTTTGTATGATTTGAGAAGTTTGTCTACCAGCTGAATGTAATGTGGGGCTTTGTAATTGCCAAGAAAATTGTCAACAACGTCTTTGAAGGCTTTCCAGGTAATCTTTTCCGGCCCAACTAACAGATCTTCGAACCGCTTGTCACTCATAACATGTCTGATCTGAGGGCCAACAAAAATATCCTCTTTGCTCTTGGTGTCAGTTATTCTTGGGAACATCTGTTTAAATAGCCTTCGCCTTCTTTGTTCAGTACTTTCACAAAATTTTTCATAAGTCCCAATTTTATGTGAAGAGGAGGCAGAAAAGTCTTTGCTGGGTCGACAAACCGTTCATGCGCCACATTTTTTTGTCCTGGAATTAACTTCTTACGGATTGGCCAGCTCTGTCTAGAATAATGTGACTCTTTGGCTCGACTGTCCCATTCACAGATAAAACAACAGTACTTTGTACAGCCGAGCTGCAGTCCCAGTAACAGAGCAACGACTTTCAGGTCTCCACAGATATTCCAGTTGTACTTGATGTGCTTCAGCAACATTTTCATGTTCTCGTAGGTTTCTTTCATGTGTGCTACATAGCCAACAGGTATTGAAGGGTGAACGTTGTCATTGTGTAACAGAACAGCTTTGAGGCTTAATATTGATGAATCAATAAAGACACGCCACTCTTGCGGGTCACGGTCACAACCTGAAGCAGAGAACAATCCTTCGATGTCAACACAGAAACAGATTGCCAACTTATGCAAAGAATTTGGTTATATCATCTTGACGACTTTGAGAAACAGAAGTTTTCGTACCTGCTGATAGCAAACACCATTCCTGCAGTCTCGAACCCAGCAATTCGGCTTTTGCTTTTGATAGACCCAATTCTCTGACCAGATCGTTTAATTCTGACTGTGTTATGAGATGTGGATTGCCTGATGAGCACGGTTCAAAATCCGGATCAATGTTACCACCAGTTTCCTGCATTGCAGTTTCTTTATCTGGTTCGTCTAAGGTCCATTCCTCTGGTGGTTTTGGAATTGGAAGACTGTTGCCATGTAGCACGGGTCTCATTGCTGAAGGCAGATTAGGGTATTCAATTGACTTCTTGTTTTTGGCAGAGAAACTAGACACATTAGTCAAACAGAAGTAACAGTCCGTCACATGGTCTTTCTGTTCTCACCATATCATCGGGACAGCAAACGACATTGTCTTTCGAGTGCCGCTGAGCCAAGCTCTCAGACAGACAGCACATGTCGCATAACAAATTTGAGGCGCCCATTCCTGGTCTTGATCACCAATTTTACAGCTGAAGTACATATGATATGCTTTCTTCACAATAGCAGTCATTGAGCGTCTCTGATGAACACGTGTATATTGACCGACACCAATCGTCGTGTAAAACGTCTATAACATCTAACTTATTTGTTACAGTGTTACTGAGGCAATGCTATGTTCTTAAACAATACTACACATTATAAGGTCTATATTAATCCAATGAGCAGCATCTGTGTATGGAAGCCACTTTTACAGCCTGCTGAGACAGTGTGACACTTGAAGCTGGCTTCGGCCTGCCCAGGCATGCCCGGGCTACATACTTTCACAGAACAGCTTCCAACCTGCCCTGATTTCATGCCTGGACATGCCCAGATTGCACAAAAAATTGTTCATAGGTCTCTTACAGAAACGGAAATTTTTGCACACAAGTATAAGAAAAAACATGACAAAACTGAAGATTTTGATGAACCGGTACGTGATGGGCAAATTTGGATGTGATTTTCGTGATCAGCAGCCAAAAATCTATAAGAAACAACCGACAGTGTTCAAGAAACAAAAGCTTTGTTGTGCAGTTTATAAAGATAAAATCAAGAGAAAACAAAGAAACAAATAAACTTATGATGCAATGAGATAAGATATAGATTTATTACAAGTGTTCTAACATTACAGATTTATTACAAGTGTTCTAGCATTACAGATTTATTACAAGTGTTCTAACATTACAGATTTATTACAAGTGTTCTAGCATTACAGATTTATTACAAGTGTTCTAACATTACAGAACATTTTATTTAACGGCTGGACATTTCAAAAAATATTGCTCAGCCGTTAGACAATGTTCGGAGATTACTTTGTTAAACCCGTACACTAGTCTGACAAAGTTAATTACATTAAAACCGTACACCAGTTTGGTGACGTTACCTAATAAAGTAATTCAATTAATAACCGTACACCAGTCTAGTGACGTTAAATGATGAAGTAATTACATTAAAACCGTACACTAGTTTGGTGATGTTACATGATAAAGTAATTCCATTAGAACCGTACACCACTCTGGTAATATTGCTTGATAAAGTAATTCCATTAAAAAAGTACACCAATCCGGTGATGTTACATGATAAAGTAATTCAATTAGAACCGTACACCACTCTGGTAATATTATTTGATAAAGTAATTTCATTAAAAAAGTACACCAGTCCGGTGATGTTACATGATAAAGTAATTCAATTAAAACCGTACACCAGTTTAGTGACGTTAAATGATGAAGTAATTACATTAAAACCGTACACTAGTTTGGTGATGTTGCATGATAAAGTAATTCCATTAAAACCGTACACCAGTCTAGTGACGTTAAATGATGAAGTAATTCCATTAAAACCGTACACCAGTCTGGTAATATTACATTATAAAGTAATCCATTAAAACCGTACACCAGTTTGATGATGTTGCATGATAAAGTAATTACATTAAAACAGTACACTAGTCTAGTGACGTTAAATGAAGAAGTAATTCCATTAAACCCGTACACCAGTCTGGTGATGTTAAATGATAAAGTAATTCCATTAAAACCGTACACCAGTTTGGTGATTTTGCATGATAAAGTAATTACATTAAAACCGTACACGGGAAATCGAACTCTAGATTTTAACATTATAAGTCCGAAAATGTAACGGGGTCTCGTTTCTTGGTTATTAAATCATAAACGATACAGTGGACTATCTATTCTTTACCTAGTGCAAGTGTGAAAACTCGATTGTCCACTGTATCGTTTATGATTTAATTCGCTAAATTCGCACAAAAACAATTAGTTAATTAATTAAAGATCCTACGTTACAAGACACATTTATCCTGTGCGAATTTAGTTAAAACTAATGGTTATTTCTGTATTAACAAGAGCAGTTAACCAGAAACTATCTTGTAAGGCTGTACGAGTCTTTTATTATAACTTACCGATCAGTTTTCTTAATATGAAATATGTAACGTAACGCTTCAATCTTCATGTCTGTTAATAACTATGACATGTGATGTCTCAATCTTCATGTCTGTTAATAACTATGACATGTGACGTCTCAATCTTCATGTCTGTTAGTGACGTCTCAATCTTCATGTCTGTTAATGACTGTTACTCGTGACGTCTCAATCTTCATGTCTGTTAGTGACGTCTCAATCTTCGTGTCTGTTAGTAACTGTGACATGTGACGTCTCAGTCTTAATGTCTGTTAGTGACCGACACGAAGATTGAAGCGTCGCGTGTCTGTTAGTGACCGTGACTCTTTGTGATTCGGAAATTCACAGTGCATCTATCTAAGGCAGTGTGTCACCAACTGGAATTGACGGAAGCGAATATTTATGTTATAACGAATGGCTGAACACTAAGTTAAAAGAAGATAAAATATTTATCTGCGACCATTAAGTAGAAATCGGTAGTTGCGTATTATAATGGATACGTAAGATGAACGTGAAATTTGTTTGTCTTGGAATTTCGCGCAAAGCTACACGAGAGCTATTTGCGTTATCCGTCCCTAATTTAGCAGTGTAAGGCTAGAGGAAAGACAACTAGTCATCACCACCCACCGCCAACTCTTGGGCTACTCTTTTACCAACGAATGGTGGGATTGACTGCCACATTAGAACGCCCCCACGGCTGAAAGGGCAAGCATCGGTGGTGTGACGGGGATTCAAACCCTCGACCCTCAGATTACAAGTCGAACGCCTTAACCCACCTGGCCAAACGTGTGATTAATTTTATAATCAATACAGAAGATGAAACTGTAACTCATCTTTTTGTAATTAAAACCTAACTGTAATGTTATTCTTAATTTGTGGGAAAACAAATTCGTTTTGTTGTTAATATACAAAGCTACATAATGTTTATGTTAATATAGATATTAAATGCCGAATATTCATGTATAGGTTTCGAATATGTTATTAAAAGTGAACGGCATTTTTAAGGTGTTATATAATAAAATTATAGGTGGCTCATGAAAACATATGTAAACATTTGTTTAGAATTCAGCACAATGGGTTATCTATACTCTACCCACCACAGGTATCGAAACTCCGTTATTAGCGTTATAACACATCAGACTCACCAGGGGGAGCAACAGTTTGGAATGATAATCTGTATCATACAGATTGTTATAATGGCGCTACAGTGAAGAACTAACACATAATACTGCTTTATATTTTATCCCACAGCAACTCAGATAATGTAATATTATACTGACATTACAACAATGGAGAATCTAGTGTTGCTCTTGTTTTGCTAGTGACGTAAGGAACACGTTATTACGTGGATTACAAAATTGTCAACCAGACCGTGATCGTTAGCAACCTATAATTATTGTCACTTTGACACATCGTTACCCATTTGTCAAACTGTTGCTGTAGATTATACGTCACAGAATCAGAAGCACGTATCCTCCTGGTGTCAGATAACAATTTATTTTTGAAATAAAATACAATATAATATTTTTACCAACCCGTATAGAAGACACCAATAAAAATCGCGGAGGAAAAAATCTGTATATACGATACAGGAATGCCCTTCTTTCTCATCGATTGTTTGTTTTCAAATTTCGCGCAAAGCTACACGAGGGCTATCTGCGTTAGCCGTCCCTAATGTAGCAGTGTAAGATTTAGAGGGAAAGAAACCACCACCCACTCTTGCGTTACTTTTTTATCCACAAATAGTCGAATTGACCGTAATATTATAACACCTCTACGACTGAAAGGGTGAGCATGTTCGGTGTGACGAGGATTCAAACTCGCTACCCTCAGATTACGAGTCGAGTATCTTAACCACCTGGCCATGCCGGGCCGAGTTTTCTCATCGAAAGAGTGTATGCTGTTTAAATTACATATAGTAATTTTATTCTCGAGATCTGATTTGTCTAGAAAGACAACAGGAGAAAAATAACAAACATCTAAATCTATTTTTTATTCCTATATTGATAGTGTTGTTCAACGTGTAACCTTATTAATCACAAAACACTATAACACAGACTACTAGTCAAAACGGGGTACCAGTATAGATTTGTAAATAAAAATAATTTCCGATTTTGACTGATTTAACAAAATATACACAGAGTTGTGATACTTTCGTATCGGCCTGGCATGGCCAGGTCGGTTAAAGCGTTCGACTCCTAATCTGAGGGTCAAGGATTCGAATAACCCTCACGCCAAACATGCTCGCCCTTTCAGTCGTGGGAGCGTTATAATGTGACGGTTAATCCCACTATTATTATTGGTAAAAGACTAGCTCAAGAGTTGTCAATGGATGATAATGAATTATCGCTTTCTCTCTAGTCTTTCACTGCTAAATTAGGGACTAGAAACACGTGAAGTTAAAACCAAACTTATATTCTACAACTTAATGACCCTCGATTAGGTTTGAAGGCTGTTAATGCTTGAAAACTGTATTTCCATACCTGTGATGGGCACAGCCTGGATATCCCATTATTTAGCGTTGTATTAAACAAGAAAACATTTTGTTTATTATTATTAAAACTAGCTCACCCAAACCAATCAAAACCGCAATTAGACTGCCACCCCTTAGTATATCTGCGTACTCCCACCGCTAAAAACTGGGTTTCGATACCCGTGGTGGAAAAGCACAGATAGTCGATTGTGTAGCTTTGTGTTTAATCACAAACACGCAAAAAAACTTAGAATGAAATTGTTCACTTAGTTTGAAAGACACTGTAGCTAAGTTTCTTATTATTCAAAACTAGTAAAAGAAGCGAATTACGTTAAGATGAACCAAGAAAACAAAGCATATAACATTTATCAATACAAGTTCATACTACAGGGTAAATTTAAAGAAACCCATTATTTGAAATGATTATATCTTAAATAAGTAATACTTGTTCTCGGGGTATTATGTTTCACCAGGTAAGAATATTGATATTTTTTTGTACAGGTACAAGATGACTCAAAAAACTGTCTAAGAAAGTGTTTAATATACCTTCTGTTATTCTTTACCAGAGTATGAAACCTAACCCTAAATTAAGACACTGCAAGTATTATCTATCCTGGACAATTTTCATTGATATCCTGAATAACGTTGATAGATCCTTAAAATCCCCTGGCCTGATCCTCACAATACCCCATAATAAAAATAATGCCAGTCTGTTAGAGAAGCTCCCTCCCCTCTCAGTGGCATAGCGGTATCCGTGTTTTGATATCCTTGTTGGGCAAAGCACAGATAGTCCATTTGTTTAGCTGTGGACCTAATTACAAACTGTTGGAAAAGCGATATAAGTATACAATGTAATGTGGTTTTGAAGCACGCTGTGCTATGTACGAGCTTTCGTGATATGCCCCGCATGGTCAGATGGTTAGGGCGTTCGACTCGTAATCTGAGAGTCACGAGTTCGAATCACCGTCACACCAACATACTTGCTCTTTCAGCAGCAGAGGCGTTATAATATTACGGTCAATCCCACTTTTCGTTGGTAAAAAGAGTAGCCCAAGAGTCGACGGTGGGTGGTGATGGCTACCTGCCTTCCCTCTAGTTTTACACTGCTAAATTAGGGACGGCTAATGCAGATAGCCCTCCTGTAGCTTCGCCCAAAATTAAAAGAAACAAACAAACTTTTCATGACTAAAGCTTTTTCTTTTCAATATGCCTCTGGTAAAACTGAGTTCTTTTAGGGACAAGTAACTTTTCAGAAACGAGCAGTGTACTCATTGTATTCACATTGTACAAAGAAAGTTTCCCGTAATTACATACTGGATCAAAATTTAGTAATAACGTTTTAAAGAAGAGCTAACACTAACTTCGGACACTTAGTAGCAAATCAAGTGGTTTCTGGGGTGTATATGTGCGCGAGATCATAACAAAAATACTTTTAATTCGTTCATATACATTTAAGATATGCTATAGTTAGCCTAAGCTATTTCTGATGATCCTAGGCTTAGGAGAACATGGAATTTGTTAAGTGTAAGTGATAGAAGACCCTAGAGATAAAAGTTGACACTGAACCAACCGAGTCACTGATTGAACAGTGATCCGAGTATAGCAGAGAAGGGTTGAATTTATTTCTTTCCTAACCAGATTTGAGATTCACAAACAGCGTTCGAAATCTAGATGTTTGGTTGTCTCTTTGTTTGTCACATTAAAACAATAACTATCGTTCGTGTAAAGTTGAAACTCGCATGATTAAAAGGAAATCTTTCCCAGAATAGAAAAAGCGTTGTCAGTTCATATATATATTCAATCATAAGTTAGCTACAACTAGTATGGCTATTGAAGTAGAAAACGTTAGACACACATCGGGAATTGGTCACTAGGCAACAGGGAAAACACGATGAAGTTCACTCTTCACAAATATGCTTCTGATACAAAACTCGCTTTTGTACACGCTTAAATATACAGTCGTTTTCCTATAGTGACAGAAATTGTTGACGAAACTGGATTCGTGTTTATAATTTCATCGTGTGAAAATCTTGTTTTGAGATTGGAATAAACTTGAAGGTGTGGTTAGTTTTATCATCATAAACTCTTTGCTTGATTTTGAGTTTACGTAAATTACCGTTTTATAGAACGTGTTGTTTGTGGACAATTAAAAAAATGTTTTAAATTTTCTCAAACAAAATAATAAATTTGTAAGAATACCCAGGTCTGGTGTAGCCTATATGGTGTTAGACCGATGACCGATGGGTCCGTGATACAAGACATGATGCCTGTAAACACGCTCAACATTTTCAGCTGTGGATGTATCGTACAGTTAACAATAACTTCCGTTATTTGGTACAAAGAACTGAACAAAGCCCTTGTGGCGGCGGTTGTTGTAGGTTTGTCGTCATTTGAAAATTAGTGACATAGTTTCTGACCTGGCCATCTAGTCCATCTATTCACTAGGTAGGTATCTAACGTGTATACTTTCAAGTACTAAAGCTTCAGTACACGTTTTAAGGAATACTGACTAATTTCATTAATATTGAGAGAGACGAAATCAATTATACATTTCACAACTTTAAGAAACATGGACCATTGATCGTGTTTTATTCAGGAACCAGAAAGAGTTTCAATAACTTTGGTGTTTCTACTCCAATAAAATCAAAGTTTGTACAGGTAGTAGGGACATAAACAGAGCGGAAAACATCTATGACTGTTAACCTCACATCATACCAGAGGTTGTCTTCTTTATGTTCCTGATATATAGAATACAAATAACTTTTTATCTTCTTCATGAAGGCTACCTTCTACTGAATGTCATCTGTTATGTTGTACATCTATGTAAGCTGAATACGGTCACCAACAGCACAAAGAGCCATCTGTGGGACCACAAATGACCTGTCCGATTTCATTGAGTATTTCACTTGCATGGTTTCGAAACACAGTACTGATAAGACCCAGGAAATTGTCAACAGTAAGACAAACCGTCAACCTTCTGTTATTGCTGTCTGTGGAATTTTTGTCGCTGATATCTATATATCTGTGTGTGTGTGTGTGTGTGGCTTATTGTGTTACCAACAGTTACAGGCGATCCTGCTTGATTATAGAAGTACATTATGCAAATATAATAATAAGTTGGAAAACAACGGTTTATGATCATAACGAAGCGGTTTATTTTATGGTGGATCATACGACACGTTTCGACAGAACACTGGTTTGTTTTCTTTAGGCAAGATCTGTGGGATTCTGGTGCATTTAGAAATTATACAGTCTACATACAGGGTGTTCGGAAAGTCACTGTGCAGTTTTGTTTGTTAATAAATATATAAGTGCACAGTGACTTTCCGAACACCCTGCAGTATAAAATATTAATATCAATAAGTTGCACGTGTTCTTAATATACTAACAACTTCAAGTTGAAAAATGTCACGGGTCATATCCTAAGAAGACAAACCAAAGTTCTGTAAAAACGTTTAGTATATTTTCTAAAATATGTATCACCTAATGGTTCTTATAAATCGTTTTGCCAACTTATTACTAGGCCCGGCATGGCCAGGTGGTTAAAGCACTCGACTCGTAATCTGAAGATCGCGAGTTGGAATCCCCGTCACACTAAACATGCTCGTCCTTTCAGCCGTGGGGGCGTTATAATGTTACGATCAATCCCACTTTTTAAATGCTTCCAGATACACCAGAATCCCATTAACCTAAGACGTTATGGCTTCTAGATACACCAGAATCCAATTAACGTATACGTTAAGACTTTTAGGTACACCCGAATCCCATTAACCTTATAAGTTATGACTTCTAGATAAACCAGAAGTCCATTAACCTCATAAGTTATGGCTTCTAGATACACCAGAATCCCATTAACCTAAGACGTTATGGCTTCTAGATACACCAGAATCCAGTTAACTTATACGTTATGGCTTTTAGGAACACCAGAATCCTATTAACCTTATAAGTTATGACTTCTCGGAACACCAGAATCCAATTAACGTCATAGGTTACGGCTTTCAGGTACACCAGAATCAAATTTACCTTATAAGTTACGACTTCTAGATACACCAGAATCCAATTAACGTATACGTTAACACTTTTAGGTACACCCGAATCCCATTAACCTTATAAGTTATGACTTCTAGATACACCAGAATCCCATTAACCTTAAACGTTATGGCTTCTAGATACACCAGAATCCAATTAACGTCATAGGTTATGGCTTTTCGGTACACCAAATCCCATTAACCTTATAAGTTATGACTTCTAGGAACACCAGAATCCCATTAACCTAATAAGTTATGGCTTCTAGATACACCAGAAGTCCATTAACCTCATATGTTATGGCTTCTAGATACACCAGAATCCCATTAACCTAAAATGTTATGGCTTCTAGATACACCAGAATCCAATTAACTTATACGTTATGGCTTTTAGGAACACCAGAATCCTATTAACCTTATCAGTTATGGCTTCTCGGAACACCAGAATCCAATTAACGTCATAGGTTATGGCTTTTAGGTACACCAGAATCCCATTTACCTTATAAGTTATGGCTTCTAGATACACCAGAATCCAATTAACTTCATGCGTTATGGCGTTTAGGTACACCAGAATACCATTAACCTAATAAGTTATGGCTTCTAGATGCACCAGAATGGCACAACTCAATACTACCAGTAACTTAAACCTCACTAACAATTTTCTTAATCGTATGTGTTTTGTACGTCACACCTGACTTATTGGATAGTATAAATTGTTGAGATAAGAAGAGTCTATTAATTATGAAAATTTGAAGAAAATTAAAACAATCACTTATCAAAAATAGTAAAATTTAAACTATTTATAGATAGTATTGGTATGCTCATTGTTTATGTTTATTTATATATATATTTACTTTGGAGAAGTAAACGTCTTGTTATCTCGCCACACATAATTTTGAAAAACACCGAAAAAAAACAAAAAAGAAAACGGGTTCACGTTTCATGTTTTTCATCAAACTGACGTTTCATGTTTTTCATTAAACTTGTGACTAATATTCTTGAAGAATAAAAAGAAGTCATTAACAAAATCAAATAAATTTATGGTATCTAAGAAACGTTCTAGAACATAAATAACACATATGGTTATTCACAAGTAACGCCCCCTACAGGAGTATACGTAATGAAGCAAACTGTAGCACCTTAAACGTGTTACGTCTCACCCACCTATCAAAAAGCACGGAACTAACCAGGCCATCTGTTATGCTATAACTCATCACTTAATGTGTACTTCCACAGTAGGTGTGTGTGGGGGGGGGGAGAGTTTTGAATATGTTTCTATTACATTTTTTTTTCATACAGACAGAAAAGCTCAGCATCTAAGTTTTCAGACTTAAGAGGAGCACTTAATGACCAGAATACGAGTGTCATCCTGTATTCATGAAAAAACAACAGAGATGCACATCTGCATCTCTGAAAATGACAATCGACAGACGCGTCTTTTCTTAGAGTTTTAACTTCATCAAACATTTACAGCTCTGGCCAGTCTTGTCAAGAGCATTTATAGAACCACCAGGGAAGTTTCCCCAGCCTTCCCGGCCTCTCGGTTGATCTGGCTCTAGTAAGAGCCTACGAACATTGTAGCTTTAACTGAGGAAAAATTACAAATTTGGTGCCATAAAATGAAGTGCCTCGTAAGAACATTTCACTAAAAAGTTGAAAATATTGTAGACGTATAGAAATATAAATTTATAATATGAACTGCTTACTTAGCGCTATTGTATCCAACACTACTATCATACTGAACAGGAACCATAACGTCCTACTAGAACTGTCAGGTTTCAGTTTTGTGGTTTTTTAAACACATCCTCTACATATTCCAAGTTTTATTCACTTTAACTGTCAGCATTACAAAGAGTCTTACAGAAAGATTCATAATAAACTATACGATGTTTCGTTGTTTATCTGTATCTTTAGACAAATGTTACAACAGTCAGTCATTGTTGTAGTTCAGTGTTTGTCTATATCTCTAGAGAAGTGTTACAACATTCAGTCGTTGTTGTAGTTCAATGTTTATCTGCATCTTTAGAGAAGTGTTACAACATTCAGTCGTTGTCGTAGTTCAATGTTTATCTACATCTTTAGAGAAGTGTTACAACATTCAGTCGTTGTTGTAGTTCAATGTTTATCTATATATTTACAGAATTATTAGTACATTTAGTAAATATATAGAAAACACACACCAACAACGTAAAGATACGTAAAATTAAAATTATCCGAGTAAAACCACATTATGGTAACACTGGTAATTTGTAAATATTAGTGAAACTAAATTATCAACCTTCAAACATTGTGTTATTATAATTATCAGTTCATGTTAGTGACTGTCTTGTCTTTTCCAAAGTTCAAGGGATTTTCTATACCTGAACAATGAGTATTTTACGTTGTTCTTGTTGTTTCCAATTTAGCGGGCCCGGCGTGGCCAAGCGTGTTAAGGCGTGCGACTCGTAATCTGAGGGCGGCGGGTTCGCATCCCCGACGCGCCAAATATGCTCGCTTTTTCAGCCGTGGGGCGTTATAATGTGACGATCAATCCCACTATTCGTTGGTAAAGAGTTAGCAGTGGGTGGTTATGACTAGCTGCCTTCCCTCTGGTCTTACACTGCTAAATTATGGATGGCTAGCACAGATAGCCCTCGAGTTGCTTTGTGCGAAATTCAAAACAAACAAACCAATTTAGCACAAAGCTACACAATAGGCTATCTGTGCTCTGCCCACCACGTGTATCGAAACCCGGTTTGTAGCGTTGTAAGTCCGCACACATACCTCTGGGGGGCAGTACTTTACGTCTTTACATCCACTGACCTTAATAATATTGTTAACACCTGCCCCACGAACCAGCACAGAATCTAATATGGAGTCTCTTCATAAACCGATCATGTCAGGTTATTTCGATAGATCTTAATTAATGAATGAGGCTCAGAGAAACTTCTAAAACAACCAAAAGCAAAAACATAAAAATATGAATTATGAAATGTATATGAATTATGCAATAGTGGTACCACGCTGTGTGTTATACTATAATTTGTATATTTTTCTTTATTGGTGAAAGAACATTTTTAATTTGATAATCGCTAGGAAAATCATCGTATCTATTAACGCATTGTGCCACCTGCTGCTATTTCAAGACAACATTTTTGGGGCTTTACTGTGGTGCTAGTTTCACAAAGTATTAAAAATAAGGATTTCGTATATATAATTCTAGTCCATCTTTTTACAGGTAACGATACTGGTGTGCCCACTTTTGTGTATTGCTGTCAAGGCAGCAATCAATTAATAAATCTTTGATTGGTCAGTTGTATCGAATCGATTAGAATAGCTTTGAATAATTTCTCCATCTCATCTGGACCCACAGTTTAGCTTAATGGTTAGGCTTAACCCATCAGATTCACAACACCATCTAGAACATTTCAACCATGTTTTGTTTTCCCCTTTCAAGTTAACATTTCCATGTAAACACTGATAGTCTCGAGTATAGGTCATGGGTTTGATGTAATAACTTCGACTTCGAAAGAAATACCAAATGTTTTCTCTTTGTCCAAACAGAACAACCCAAACCTTTTCTGAAATGACTGTTTTTTTATATCCACGTTAAGATTATGGATTGGATCATTGGCAGATATTAATATACAGTTATGCATTCTCTTTTATTTGTCTTTGTTCTAATCAGAACAACCTAAACCTTTTTGGAATGACTATTTTTTATATTCACGTTATGATTTCAGGTTCGATCATTGTCAGATGTTATAATACAGTGATGTCTTCTCTTTTATATCTCATCAGAACAACCCAAACCAAACACGAGATGGCAATATTTGAGTGACTTTCACACTTTGGATCGAGAAATCCGCCTTCCACTAAGTCAAAGGCCCAGAATGGTTGAGGTACTCGACTCGTAATCTGAGGGTCGCGGGTTCGAATCCCCGTCATACCAAACATACTCACCCTTCAAACGTGGGGCATTATAATGTGACGGTCAATACACTATTTGTTGTAAAAAGGGTAGCTCGAGAGTTTGCTGTGGGTGGAGATAACTAACTGTTTTTCCTCTAGTCTTATACTGCTATATTAGGGACGGCTAGCGCAGATAGCCCTCGTGTTGTAAACAGACAAAGTAAATAAAGTATCCATTTCATCTGATATCAGAAGTTTTTTTTTTAATTCTTCTCACATCAACATGAGAAAAAAAAAATAATCAGCTCAGAAACGATGGATATATTTAATGTTGTTGTTTTTTCATATTAACGTCAGCGCAAGAAATAGGAGAAAGTAATATTTTCTGGGGAAATATAAGTACTTGTAATTTTTATTTGTTTATAATACTATTTACCCTACCTGCGCGGTACATACAAGAAAACTGGTTGTTGTACCTAATAAAATCTTATCTGCGCTTCTACTGTACAGTTTCAGTTATAATCGGATTACGAATTTCTTTTTTCTTTTTTTTTTGGTGCTCTGCGTTTGTTCTACCTCCCTAGATTAATTCGGATACGATCCAATTTTTTTCTTGGGATGTACTTGTAGAGGGATGGGTGTGTGGAGAAACAGAGTGATTAGTTAGTGTCTTAGGCAACATAAGAAACAACACGGAATAGCTGGAGGTATAAGAGAAAGAACGACCCAAGATGGCTGCCACCTGCAAAGTATCCTCTGTCTGATCAATACGACAACGTTACACTCAGATCAGTAGAATGTTCTTGAATGTTTCTACTCATAACAAGAAAAATCTAACACTTAAACACCGTCATCTGCTCTCACTCGACCCATATGAAGTTTATAAGGCTTAAATTAACAGTTCCAGTCCCGTCGATGAACACAGAATAGATAGCCCATTGTATAGCTCTGCAATTAACAAGAAATAACAACTACAATAGTAACAATAATAATACCACTATAATATATTCACGTGTTAACATGAATTTCTGGGTTATAAATGTTTCGTTTTAGTTGGTGCAACCTCTACGACAAAGTATTTTTTATTGTTTTGTTGATATGCGTCTCAGAATAAAGATCTTGGAGCCTAGTTGTAGTTAGAAGTGAATCATCACAATGTACAATATGCCAAGAGTTACTTTAGTGCCTGAAAAATATCCATAAACACCAGTAACTAGGAACTATTTTAAACAATCGTATTGTTGAGAACTCAGATTTGGAACGAATTCCTTCAGCTGCTGGTAGGCGCACCAGTAAACACATCACGAAGCTCTTCTGTGGGGTAGGTGTATATATATCAGGCTTAGAAGGTGCGAGAGAGACTGTCGAATAGAGAATAACTTTGCAAAAACGTCACCACAAGGGTAGGAAATCTAGTGTTCTGTGTCCACGACAACATGTGATACACGAATGAGGTTTATTATCAGGTTTATTAATCTCACGGTCTGGCCTGGCATAAATTTTTTAAAACAAATGATTTTCTTAATGTTAAGCAACTCCCTAGTGGTTGTAAGGATTAGTATATTTGGTGCGACGGGGTTTGAACCCGTGGTTTACGAGTCGAACGCCTTAACCTTCCTGACCTCATAGAGATTTTCTTTTCGGAAGAGTTTTGTTTTCGGTTCAGTATTTTGTTATCGAATATTATGTATATCAGGTTATAAAGCTAACCAGAATTTCAGGTTCATCATGTCGCTCTACTGATAACGTGAAGTTCGCCAAATATGTTCGCTCTTTCTGCTATGGGGACGTTATAAACCGTCAATCAATCCCACAATTTTTTTGGTAAAGAGTAGCTCAAGAGTTGGAGGCGGGTGGTAATGATTAGCTACCTTTCTTCTAGTCTTACATTACTAAATTAAAGACGGCTAGCGCAGATAGCCCTCGTGTAACTTTGCGCACAAATTTAGGCCCTCTACTCAGTTACTTTATTACATCATTGAACAGAATATATAAATATATATGTTTTAATAAATAACTTTAATGGTAGTCCAGTGACAAAACTAGTTATTTTGTAGATTTTATAAGAAGAAAACAAACTTTTTAGATTGCCAATAATCATTGTGTCAATGGAAGCTCATTCACATATTTTATCTGATTCACGCTGATACATAGTTTAGTATGATCAAGAAAATTATTTTTATACGCCCGAGTACTTGTTGATAACATTATTAATTTTGTTACTTGGTGCATAGAGCCCCCTCCCCAGTGGCACAGCGATGTGTCTGTGGACTTACAACGTTATAATCTAGATTTCGATACCCGTAGTGGTCAGATCATCTGTAGCTTTATGCTTAACTTCAGACATATAGAGTGTTTATGGAGCGCTAACAATGGCTGTTTTTCATATTATTTCACGATCATGCTAGAATGGCTTTAAATTTAATGAATCTGAAAACACATTCATTGTCAAGCTAGCGTTCACGTTTTTGTGAAATTGTAATCGTTAATTCATCAGAACGCACCCAATCGTCGGGCTGCGACGATTACGGACTTTTGTAACCAGTTTGCCTCGTAACCGAACCGTAACCGGTTAATCGTACTATATTGCCCAGCTCTCAAAACGTTGGTAAAAGAGTAGCCCAAGCGTTGACGGCGGGTGGTGATGACTAGCTGCCTTCCCCCTAGTCTTACACTGCTAAATTAGGGACGGCTAGTACAGATAGCCCTCGAGTAGCTTTGTGCGAAATTCCAAAAAACAACAACAACTGTTTGTTTGTTGTTTGTTTAATAAAATTTGTTGTGTTTTTTGAATAGTTTTTGTATTATCATTTAGAACATGAATAACAACTTTCAATGACCACCTGCCGGTAGTCTGCCACCTGGTCAGGACACTGAGGACAGTCAGCAAAAAAGTTCATGGATCTGCAGTTCGCAATTTTGCATAATACACAGCAAACTTCCGGCGGGGGGGATCATGTGGGTCTCTCCTCTTCTGTCGGTGTCAGAAGAATCGTTCTTTTTTCAAGACAGAAGAAAAAAAATAGTGGGATTGACCGACACATTATAACGCCTCCACGGCTGAAAGGGCGAGCATGTTTGGCGCGACCGGAATGCGAACCCGCGACCTTCAGGTTACGAGTCGCACGCCTTAACACGCTTGGCCATGCCGGGCCTTTGCTTTTACACCAAAAGTTAATATTCTGAATTACCAATATGACTGGCTATTGCAAACCAAGCAAATTCAAACAAGTCCTATGAATATTAGTTGAAAACGTTCCTGAAAACAATAAAACAGCAACAGTCGGCTGACATAAACTCATCAATTGCCATGAACATTTAGAACAAAAAAAATTAATTAGGCTCATCCCTGGAACTTGAATTATTGTCATGAGAGCTCCGGGCTGTTGTCAGACTGTCTACTTCCACGGTAGTAGATCCACCAAGGGCGGCAGCCAGAGGCCGAGCTCGGACGAAACGTCAGTCGCCGGGATACACAAAATCTTCTTAGCTAATGCAGCTAACCTCGGAAATTTGTTCTCTTGAATCCTCCGCCAGCCTAGTGGATCAGAGGTGGAGATCGGCTCAGATAGATATGCTTCCAATTCGAGCTCAATGGATGTATAGGGGCGATTGGGCTGTATCACCTTGGATACAGACAAACAGGCTCTCTGTCGTTTGTGGCTCCACTGGTTGTTGTGTGAACAGAAATGTTTAGGTTTTCCTGTTCGTGGGTGGCGTCTTGCTCTGATATGCTGTCACGGAGTAGTTGTTCCTTCAGATAATCCTCTACCCTATCTCTCAGGGCATATGGAAAGAAACTCAGCCGTTTGTAGCAAGGGTCCAATATTGCAGCGAGGGACCACAATCCTGGTTCAGTGGTCGGAACCCCGGAGTTGTCTACCTGAAATCGAGTCAACTTTCCTTGCACGATTCTTGCTTTCAGCGTTGTCAGCACATCTGCATCCATTTCTTGAAGGCCCTGAGAACCCTAACCTTCATGTAACCTGGTCAGTATATGCTTGAGTACAGTGTAAATGCTGCTCGATGTGGGAATTTTCTCCTTTGTCAGTAGCTCGGTCGCCGGTGCAAGAGGACCTCTACTGCCCCTTCCATCACACTACACATGGCATCGTCAAACACCAAGCTGGCACGATCTTTTGCTTTTGTTATGCTTTCATCGTAAAGCACTGCCACAAGAGATACACGGAGGTGAAGAGGTCGCGTTAACATTTGATATGTGAAATTCCACTTTGTGGCAACTTCTTTTATGAGCATACGAGGTTCAACACCGATTTTTTTTTGTGGTCATGCAAGGCTTGGGTAGCTACAGTGGACCGGTCGAAATGGCTTACACAACGTCTGGCTGCAGCAAGAACTTTGGCGATGTTGGGTTCCTTAAGAGCATCAGTGATAGCTAGCTGTAAGCTATGTGAGAAACAAAACATATGTTCTAATTTGGCCTCCTTCGCAGCGACTTTCATGTTGGACGCATTGTCCGTAACTAGGGCAGAGATAGCATCAAGCCCAAACTCAGCAGCAATATCTGTGACATGTTGTGCTATGTTCACCACTGTATGGCGGTCATCTATTGCCCGAGTAGCAACAACTTTGGTCTTGAGTTTCCACTCCGCAGTCAAAAAATGGCAAGTAAGCGTAATGAACGGCTTCATCTTCAAGTTGGTCCACAGGTCAGTTGTTATAGCAACTGTTTTCCCTGACATTTCTTCCACAACTTTTGCTTTGCACTCTTGATATGCTGAGGCTAAGTAGCTATTTATTGTCTTTCGACTAGGCACGTGGTCCTGGCTGTTCATTTTGAACAAAATTCCTAAAATCTTCACCTTCTGCGATGCTCGTTAATCTAATATCTATTGCGCACATGAGGGCTAAAGCCCTTGTAATTTCTTCCACCTTCTCCTTGCCCAGAGCTCTCACGGATGTATGCCAGCCTTTTGAAGACGTTTTCCAGCCACAGGCCCATCTTTTTCACTCAAATCTAAACGTTTGTGCACATGTTTCATATGGTTCCGGATTGCGGATGTGCCACTACTACAGGACAAAGCTGCTTTGCACAACCTGCATACTGTTTTTCTTCCCATCTGTCAAGTTAAAATGATCCCAGATAATAGATCTCTGACCACTTTTTTCGCCAGATGACATCGTGCGTTTATAGGCCGTTCAAGTAATCAGATATCAAAATAGGAATTTGCGCGTGACGGCCGCACCGAACGTCAACAAAACTCTAAAGGCTTTCAACAACAACGAAAATTCAACCAAACAAAGGCAAGCAGTTCGTAAAATCGCGATAGGCAAACATACCAATGTCAAGGTCAAACAATGGAATATTCACATGTCGATAATCGTATTGTTTTCCCTCGTTTATTTTCTCGGAATAAAATCTTAGATTAACCGGTTGGAAATCCGTAACCGGTTAGAGTAATAACTCGAACTGTAACCGGTTAATCGTGTAATCGTCACAGCCCTACCTTTCAGCCGTGGAGGCGTTATAATGCGACGGTCAATCCCACTATTCGTTGGTAAAAGAGTAGCCCAAGAGTTGGCGGTGGGTGGTGATGACTAGCTGCCTTCCCTCTAGTATTACACTGCTAAATTAAGACGGCTAGCGCAGATAGCCCTCGTGTAACTTTGCGCACAAATTTAGGCCCTCTACTCAGTAACTTTATTACATCATTGAACAGAATATATAAATATATATATGTTTTAATAAATAACTTTAATGGTAGTCCAGTGACAAAACTAGTTATTTTGTAGATTTTACAAGTAGAAAACAAACTTTCTGGATTGCCAATAATCATTGGGAAGCTCATTCACATATTTTATCTGATTCACACTGATACATAGTTTAGTATGATCTAGAAAATTATTTTATACGCCAGAGTACTTGTTGATAACATTATTAATTTTGTTACTTGGTGCATAGAGCCCCCTCTCCCAGTGGCACAGCGATGTGTCTGTGGACTTGCAACGTTATAATCTAGATTTCGATACCCGTAGTGGTCAGATCATCTGTAGCTTTGTGCTTAACTTCAAACATATAGCGTGTCTATGGAGCGCTAACAAAGGCTGTTTTCATACTATTTCACAATCGTGCTAGAATGGCTTTAAATTTAATGATTCTGAAAACACATTCATTGTCAAGCTAGCGTTCACGTTTTGTGAAATTGTAATCGATAATTCATCAGAACGCACCCGATCCGGCTTTCAGACGTGGTGGCGTTATAATGTGACGGTCAATTCCACTATTCGTTGGTAAAAGTAGCCCAATAGTTGGCTGTGGGTGGTGATGACAAGCTGCCTTCTCTCTAGTCTTACACTGCTAAATCAGGGATGGCTAGCGCAGATAGCCCTCGAGTAGCTTTGTGCGAAATTAAAAAACAAACAAACAAACATGAGTATTTTTAGTTATTAATAAGGTCATTTAAACAACTTCGACCTACTTTTATGCGGATGAACACACTGTCACCTACAAATGCTTGTTTAGTGTGTGTTTTTAAACACACCTCCACCAAGGAGAAACGAACCGCTGATTTTAACCTTGTAAATGCACAGACTTACCGCTGTACTAGCGGTGGCGCTCCATTATAGTATGAAAATTGATAGTTACAGTAGATTGAAACTCGGCATGGCAAGTGTGCTCAGGCGTTCGTCTCGTAATCCGAGGGTCGGGGGTTCGAATCCCGGTCGCACCAAACATACTCGCTCTCTCAGCCGTGGGGGCGTTATAATGTAACGGTCAATCCCACTATTCGTTGGTAAAAAGAGTAGCCCAAGAGTGGCGGTGGATGGTGATGACCAGCTGCCTTCCCTCTAGTCTTACACTGCTGAATTACGCACAGCTAGCATAGATAGCCCTCAAGTAGCCTTGTGCGAATTCCAAAACAAACATATAATACAGTGGATGGTGGTTCAGAGTTATATTAGTTATTTTGAATAACTGGTTGGGTCCCTTCACTCTAGTACTTCTCTGCCAGGCTACTAATTAGTTCCTTACCTTCATATTTAGGGTTGGAATGCCAATTTCAGGAAGTAAGTTTATCTTACTTACCCCCAAATGGTGATATGTTATTATTTTGATTTCTTCTTCTTTACTTTAGAGAGCAGTCACTTTCCCACAATTGTTTGCTGGAAGTAAAGGGTGATTTAGATGTGGAACACCCACATCTCGCTCTCCTAATTTCAATTGATTTTAATTATTTTATTGCTCTTGAATTTCTTCATGTGAGACTGGCGAGTGGAGGTTAAAACTGACAGTCAGTGTTTCCAACCACAATGTGGTTTCTACGTCATCAGTCAGAGTTTCCAACCACAATGTAGGTTCGACGTCATCAGTCACCTTCAAAATCTAAAGTACAGTTTATATATCACATTATAGCCTGTATCCTTGGGATCCTTTTAATTGGTGCAGCGTCTTTGATTTTTTGTTCGGATTTATTTTTGTGTTTATTACAAAAATATGTTATACAATATATTAATTATAGAAATGTAAACTAATTTGTTATCGATAAGTGCTATACCTATGAAACGTTATAAATGCAAAACTATCCCATGTAAATTAAATGTAGAACTGTTTGTTTATTTTTGTTTAAAGTTAGCTACACAAATACACAATGGGCTATCTGTGGCTGCCCATCACGCTTACCTAAACTTATTTTCTAGCATTATAAATCCGCAGAAATATAGAAGTGAAAGTCATTGAGTCATTGTTTAAGTAACACATACCGGCATAAAACATAGTGGAGTTTTATACAAGTAAAAAAAATAACGTATTTAAAAATGTAAAATATTCCATATATCTGAAATCTTATTTTATAATAGAGTAAAACTACATTCACTAAAATCATAGTGTGTTGTTGTTTTCAATCAGAAGATACTTTTAAAGTGACTCTAAAGCGAAAACTATAAATCTAGTGTTATGATATAAAAGATCAATGTTGACACTTCGTCTTGTGGTGATGGCATCACTTCTAGCAGCACGCCCTCTGACATTAGTGACATGATCATATTATGCTGCCTGATAACATCCTCGTTTTTGGAAAAACATGGGTTTTCATATTAAGTATTTGAAAGAAAATTGATATTAATTTTGGTTATTACTCCAACTTGTATATTAATTAATTTAATTTTGCATATCACATACATATCCATCACCTGATTAATTTATTAACATTTAATTAAATAAAAGTATTACTTTGATATTAATTAAAATTTGCACTTCACCATATAGTAATCACATTATTAATTAATTGCTCACATCTCTGATGATTCCTGGGCAATGGTCATAATCTATCTGATATCTTCTTTGCTCTTATGTGTCCTGGCACAGTCAACTCGTGAATTTGTTCCATCAGTTGAGTCCTGTATTCTGTTGTTTTGATTTGCTGCACTTCCCCAGGATAATTTCTCTGTTTGATTTGGTGCAGCAATTCCTTCTAATACTCTGCTCTATTTTTCCCCATATTTTGTCACAAAGATTGTGCAGTGAAAAGTGTTTCTTTACGCTTCCTTCAATTCCTGCAAACCTACATTCGTGATATCATATTTTGACCTTTGTAAGATGTTCGTGTTATGTTTGCTCTTATTTTCTTGAGTTCTATTGGTGACTGCCAGTGCTTCTTCGTTTATATATATACATGTTTTCATACATATAGTCTTTGGTAGGTCTGACATAGCACTCCCTTTTGTTTCTCTATTCTGTTGGTACCATCTCCTTTGTCTTCTGTTAAATTTTCTCCCAGGTATTGTCCCAAAGTTTCTGCAATGGAAGGACATTCTTTTATTATTTCTTCAGTTCCTACAAACCTACATTCGGGATGTCCCCTTTTTGACACTTGTAAGGCCTTGATGTCTTGCTTGCTCTTCTTTTCTTGACCACTAGTGGTGACCACCAATGGTTCATCAATCTTCTTTCGGTCTGGTATTTGAGTTTCTACTAGCTGGTATGTTTTAAACAATTTGGTCAAATGTGGATGTTTTATACTGTTGTCTCCAGGTCTCCCACATAATATAATGCATTTATCTTTATTTTCTTATGGGACACTTTCTCATTGTCCCATCAATAAGTACACACACACACACTCACATGTATAGTTTGCCTTTCATTTGGTCATAATATAGTAGACTGGTTCTCACTACTGCAAACAATTTCTTGTAGACACTTCATTCTTTTGTCCCCAACATATTCTTCATTCACTGGCATGTTGTGATTTGCTGGTACTTCTGAATATCTGTAACATGCTCAATCACTATTGGCACTGTTGATCCATTTGTTAACTTAAATTGATTGTTATTCATGTACTGATTAACCATGGAATGGAACTTCCTTCTTATAGTAAATCTGGCATCTTTTATTGATTCTCTTTCTTTTGGCAGCAGCATCTGACAGTCAAACTTTCTAGTTTGTTAACAACACCATCTATAGAAGTTGTTATAGCAGCTTTATACTGAGATTTCTGCTGTAGCTTGTTAGTAATGGACTTCCATTCCTTCGCAACGTTACATATTTTATAACAAATATAACATTTCTTTACCCATTTGTCTCTTAACCCCATGTAACCTTTGGTAGACTCCTGTTTCTAGTCAACTACCAGTTTTTGTTTTAAATAATAATCTCTTCAAAATAAGACAAACGTATGTACAAAAATTATTTACACCATGAAATGTCACAGTTGTATCCCAAACTCTAAATAATTAGTCTTTATTTTCAAATATCCACTTGGGCTGATTCAATTACCTAAGAATATAATTGACAATATAAACTATTTTACTCACAGTACTATTAGTAAATTATTCACTCAGTAAGTACCCCATGAGTTACAACAGTTGTATCATAACTTTAAAAAATTGCCTACTTCTCATCAAAATCCACAGAGAATGGTTCAATTAAAAAGATCCGCCTTTACAATACAAATTATTATATTTATTAAACTTTGAAACTAACTTTATCATATCGCTGGATATGGTTAATTATTCTCACACCAGCTAACTTCACGTTTTCTCTCATTGACTAATTTTCTGAGAAAAGAACAATTTTTTCGCAATCTAGCTCACAGTAGGTTGATAGCCCATATATTTATAAATTGTTCATTGAAGCCTCAAACTTTCTGCAAACTACACAGTGACGTTTGAGTGTAACAACACAAACTTAGGTTAACATCAAAATACAGTAACTTGGCGTCAATAATTGACTCGCACAATGTACGACTCTTACCACGTTGGACCCGGCATGGCTAAGCGTGTTGAGGCGTGCGACTTGTAATCTGAGGGTCGCGGATTCGCATCCCCCTCGCGCCAAACATGCTCGCCATTTCAGCCGTGGGGGCGTTATAATGTACGGTCAATCCACTATTCGTTGATAAAGAGTAGCCGAAGAGTTGGCGGTCGGGTGGTGATGACTAGCTGCCTTCCTTCTCGTCTTACACTGCTAAATTAGGGACGGCTAGCACAAAACTACTCGAAGGCTATCAACGTGGTAAGTTTGTTTGTTCCCCACGTCATACAACCAAACTTAAATAATCACTTTCAACACTCTTGATATGATTTTTTTTTAATCATTAAATATTAACTCACCAAATAAATTAAATATTAACTATTAAACTAAACAGTTTTGCATATCCAAAAAATATTAATTACTGATTTGAAATCATTCTTTCCCCAACTTGTGTGTCTACAGTGAAGTTATAATTTATAAAGTTTCTGTAATAAATAATCATTTTCTTTGAAACAAACATGGATTTTTAAAGCGATAAAACAGGCAATTTTTAAATACTCTATAACTTTTTATTTTCTATTTACATACATTTTATTTTAATTTGTTTATCGATGTGAAGTTTGTGAAAATTCGGGACAAGAAAACATAAATCGAGTTCCACTGTCTCTTATTAGTGAAGAAAATCGTCTGATCATAGAAGTTCTTCTATTGTTGTCTTGCATCTGGCTTTCTAATTCGGTTAAACACTAGTCAAAAAATTCTTGTGGATCTAAATATGTTTCAGGAGCTTACGTTTCTCAATTTTTCTATCTACTCTAGTCCTCTGAAGATTCTGACTCTGATGATTTTCTTTCATGAAACAAATCTCGCATTTCTTTAAAGTAAAGAGGTCTCTTTGATTTATATTTCGTAAATTTGTTGTGACGTCTACAATGTGAAGGTACCTCCTTCCTTTCAGTTAACAGAGTTTCCGATATATATGAGAATATTGGTTGATAATAATGAGGCTGTGTTGATATAAAATATTTGGCATGTGATCCTTCAAGACTCGTGATAATGTTTGTTATTTTACTTGTGGCATTACTATTTTGAATGTTCTTCCTATTTGTAAAAACATTCGCCTTTGTTTCTTTCTAAAAAATAACAAGAATCAGGATAGGTTGATGTTAGTTATCATTATACAGAAATTACCTCCTGGAAATTAATACAATTAAACTACCGATAACTGGGCTTTATAATTTTAGTGGATATCAATTAAAATATGTTTTCGAACAACACTTTTATTGAAATATCCAAATTTTGAGCAAACTGATCGACTCTCTAAATTGATTTCTAACAAGTGAAAAGAGAAGGTAATGTTTATCTTATGCATATCGAAATATTTAAAACTTTACTTCGGGGAAACTCTGCAGAAAGTATGATATGTCTGCAGTACTAAACAGAACAAAATGTAAACAATTACTAACAAGCGTTATTAGAAATTTGAGAATTTCAAAATAATCAAACTAAAAAGAAATTGAAATAAAAAACGTTGGTACTAACAATTATACTTTTAAGAATGATAAATTGCTTGATGTATATTTTAATTTAGTTGCTGCAATTATCGAGAATTTCACTCTACGTTGTTTTTGTTGGTTTTTTTATCAGAAAACTTCAAAACGGACCATCTGTGTCTGCTCACCAAACAATTTTTTTTTACACTTAAAAACTAAAACCAAACACATTTTACAGTTAAAACTATAACAAAACAACTTTTACACGTAAAACTATAACAAAACATCTTTTTACACTTAAAACTCAAACCAAACACCTTTACACTTTGATACCAGACTTTTAGAGTTATAAGTCTTCGTTCGTATTACTGGGCTCCACCAGATGTCCTTAATCTATAGGTGCCTTTGTATTTAAAATTCGAATATTTTAATATTTGTTTGGAAGCAGTTTAACGTCGAGATGGCACTGTGAAATTCATCAATATCGATTTGAACGAAAGCGCAAAAAGAATACGAACACGACAATTCTGTTCCGATCTAAATCACAAAACTGATCCTAAACAATTCTGGACACACTTGAAAAGATTTACAAACACAGGAACAACAAACACAGTATATCCACCACTTGAACTGGATGGAGAAACAGCATACACTAACACAGAAAAATCCGAGATATTTAAAAAACACCTAGAAAACAAGTTCAAAACACATCATGAACCAGACATGAACAGATACTTCTTTAATACAGTTAACAGCTTTATTGATCACAACAGAAGCATTTTTACACCTAAATTTCCAGTCAACACTATTATACACCAAGAAAAAACAAAAGACTGGAGCACTCATTAACTGATTAAACATATCACTGTAACAGAAGTCGTAACTGCTATTAACAACACAAAAAACAAAGCCCCTGGTGAAGATGGTATTCAAGCTATCCTCCTAAAACACGGCACTCAGAGATTATATGAACTCCTAACAGCTTTATTTAATCTATCACTATCAGCAGGACATATCCCCGTTTCTTGGAAGGAAGCAATAATTTTAATGTTCCAGAAAGAAGGAAAGTCAGCGAATAAACCAAACAACTACCGCCCGATTAGCTTAACCAGTTGTATTGGCAAAGTATTAGAGAGGATAATTAGTAATCGTCTGTCAGTATACTAAGAAGAAAATTCAAAATTACCAGAAATTCAAAACGGATTTCGAAAAAACCGCCAAACTACAGATCACCTGATTCGACTTACAGAATCAATTACCGACAGCTTCAACAAAAAGAATGCACTGTAGCTTGCTTTCAAGACATTGAGAAAGCTTTTGACACAGTGTGGCATAATGGTTTACGTCATAGATTACATGAAATGGCATTACCCCAGGAAACTATTCGCTGGCTGTCCAACTTCCTGGAAAACAGCATGTGCAAAGTAAATGTGAATGGGGCCCACTCATGGTCCTTTTCACCCGAAGCAATAGTCCCGCAGGAAGGGGTTGTTAGCTCTATATTATTTATCATGTATGTGAGTAATATGCCTCTGTCGGACCTAAATTAGGTTTTGCATCACAGTTCGCTGACGATGTGGCAGTCTGGAAAAGTGCCCCACTCCGTCAATAGCAGCAACGAACCTACAACCAATTATAAATAGCATCAAAGAATACTGCCAGAAATACAGAATCAAAATCAATATTCCGAAAACCCAAGTGATACTATTCAGCAGACTGAACAAGCTGAAAAGATCCACCAAAGTTCTACATGAATGGATCACTTTTACTGACTGCCACATCTGCTAAATTTCTAGGTCTAACATACGACTCAAAGTTAACGTGGTTACCGCACACTAAAAATATAATGAAACGAGTCTGGAAAAGAGCAAACTATGCAAGAAGTCTTTCAGGTAAAAACCAAGGAACATCTCCAGGTAATATACTCAAAATCTACAAAACGTACATTAGACCCGTAATAGAATATGCATCACTGGATTAACATAGCACCACACATTTACAGAATCTTCAACGAATACAAAATTCAGTTCTAACTTCGGCATATAAAGTACCACAAAGCACTTCATCCACATTTATGCACAAATATGCAAACATAGACACAATATCTGAAAGACTCTTGCATAATTCTCTAAACTATTTGAATAAGAATAACTTAATGTGTGATCTCGACAGATACCACGTACGTGATGTAAATAGTCCTAAATACCTCTCCCCTTTTAACATGTATTTAAGAAATGTTACTCAAGCTGGCCACCTTGCACTAGACAATTAATTTTTTTAATCTATTTATTTATTATTTTTATTTTATTTTATTTTATTATTTTTATTTTATTTTATTTTATTTTATTATTTTTATTTTATTTTATTTTATTATTTTTTTATTACTATTATTGTTACTACAAGTAGTAGTAGCATTTCTCTGTGGAGAAAAACAACAAGGAGAAAAATTACAAAAAAAAGACTTTTCTTGTGCGACCATGCATGGACTGTGCCCTGAAATGGGCCTGAGTACGATATTATACTTTTTCTCAGGTCCTAAGCTTAAAAATAAAATCCTTACGTCAGACGCTATCAATGTTCGGGAGGGAGGAAGAGGTCTGATGTACCTGACCCTTCTGGGTATTTAATATCGATACCCTAATACCCACACGGTGAAACTCAAACACGACAATGATGATGCTTCATAAAAAGTAAAATAAAATACATTTTTACTCTATGTGGTGCATAAATGAGTCCAGTGTTTTTAATTAGAAAGTTTCTAGCCAGCATAAATGTAAACTTGTTCGATAATTTCTGCTGTTTAAAATCTTGGCATGACGAAAGGGGTGTTTGAACATCAGATAAGACACATCAAAGTTCTACAGTTATCCAAGCAAAGAAGATTTGGCTAATGCCGGTTTGTTAAACAGCAAAAGAAAATAAGCAAATATTCATGTCCCGGCATGGCCAGGTGGTTAAGGCGCTCGGCTAGTAATCCGAAGGTCGTGAGCTCGAATCACCGTCACACAAGAGTTGGCGGTGGGTGGTGATGACTGGCTGCCTTCTCTCTAGCCTTACACTACTAAATTAGCAGTTGTAGTATATGAAGGATGGAAGTCCTCACATTATACATCATACGTATATATGTCTCTCTACTACTAAATGGAATGAGTACAACCCAACTTCACGAGGTAATGACTCATAAATAGAGTCATGCAGTACAAATCTATAGAACAAACATTTATTAAAGGTTTGAAGACGGCTTGAATGGTAATGAAGAAAATACTCTTATATACCAGCGCAAGTACTAGTCCCCTGGACGAAATTTACGTAAATTCATAATTAATGAAAAGTTATTTAACGACATGAAGAATTGTCTCCCTTATATGTACTCCCTTTTATGTAACCAGATCAATGAAAACCATGAGATAAAATACTGATAAAACGCCTTCCTTTCCCCGTAGCGGGATTAGAACCATAATTTGAAACAGCTTCTATCCAAGTGGAACGGTTTTAAAATGGTCATATTAGAAGCATCTTTCATATACTTTCCCAAATGTTAATACAGTAGAAAATATGTAATTTTTACAATTTTGTTGTTCATACATTTCACTTTATTCTTTGAGTACATAGATTAACAAGAATATCAGGTTATACTTTTGTTGCTAAGCGACATGGCATCAAGTTGTTGTTGTATACCTATAACAAGTCAAGATTCATCCGTAACTGTGTCAATAACTGTGAAAACACATGACTCATAAACAGAGCCAATAGAGTACAACAATTTCGAAAATGTTTTGAGATGGCTGCAATGATAAAGAAGAAACCTGTATTATATGTATATATCTACATACAACGTCTCGAGAAGCTAGTTATCAAGTATCCATTTAAACCGACTACAATTTCCTTCTAAAAATCGATACCATTAAATTGAAACGTTTCTTATAAGGTGGAAGATTAGAGTGTAAAGTTTATAGCCTTAATACATTATATTTATAACGGTGTCTAAACTTCATGCAGAACACCAGCATAAAATGTATAGAAAGTAAGTAAACATATGTGACTGAAGGTATATTACATTCTTGTTATGTTCGTCTATTTGTGCTCTACCCACCACGACTATCGGTAGCCGGTTTCTAGCGTTGTAAGTCCCAGACACTCGGTATGAAATGTGATGACATTTCCCGTTATCACAATACTTACTTTAGGAAGATGAAAATTCTGGACTTTTTTGGCCCTCTTCTCTTTTACACTTTTACATTTTCTCTTATCATCTCTATTAACAGGTTGGTCTTCATCATTTTGTGGTACAAGTGAATATTTAATTTTTTTTCTATCATCTTTATTTGTATGGTCTTCTGTGTTAGGTGATTTTAGTGTTTTACATCTACAACACTTCCAAATAATGACACTACAAAAGAAAAGCGCTAATAAATAACATGGATGATTTAATTTGACTCTTATTTGTACATCAGTGTTATGTCAATTAAAAATGGAATATAATTATAATCTAGAAATAATAATATTTAACAACGACAGCCACAGGGACGTTCTCTCCCAGTGGAACGTCAGTAAGTGTATGAACATATAACACTAAAATAGGCGGGTTCAGTTCCCCA
Organism: Tachypleus tridentatus; assembly: GCF_004210375.1. NCBI lineage: Eukaryota > Metazoa > Arthropoda > Merostomata > Xiphosura > Limulidae > Tachypleus > Tachypleus tridentatus. The sequence continues at coordinate 4,000,428 of NC_134835.1, forward strand.
CGGTGGACATGACAAGTTGACCCCTGCTGCATCTCTTTAAAATAATGTTAACAAATGTAAACAGGAATAAAATGTTATAGCTTAAGAGGGATAATTGAATAATTATTATACTCGCTGATAAATTTCAATTTTAAGACCATATTGAAATAAACTGAAAATCATTACTTAGTTAAAGAACTTTTGAATGAAAATGCCTTTTATATTTAACTCAAGTACTCGAATTGTAATAATTTAGGTTACCTATATTTTACACGTTTCAATTTCAAGTATTTCTACTGACACGCACAGTACCTTATTGTATTTACCTATAAAAAACAGGTTGAACAATAACATACTTACAAGGAATGTTTTTCATCAGAAGAACTTGTAATATTGTAAAAGTGATCCACAATTTAAGCTTTAAGTGAATCTCCACACTTAAAATACACTTTATTGTAAACTAATGATGCTAATTTCCCCTATATATTTCTTTTTTAATGCAAGCGTTTGTAACCTTTTGATTATTTATCATTCTAATTAAAATAAAGTAACTAATATTTTTTTAATTCTCAGCCCCTTTAAATTCATTATTATGTATATACACACATGGTTCAACTATTAATAACATAGAAATTATATTAAGATCTATTCAACAAAACATAAAAATATACTGTTTTGTTCTTACCTTAAAAAAATTAACAAAGTGGTATTCCTACTGCAGCAGTTACCAATGGAATCGTATGTTTTAACATGGATGGTGCTGAAATGGAAAAATACAAGTTAAAAAGAAAGTTAGTTAAGTGCAATTTGTTTTTGTTATATGATAGTATTGGAGGAGGCTACGTTTCATTTGGTATACTTACAGTGAAAGTAACAAGATAACCACAGCGTTCTGTGTTACTGGAATCGAAGAAGTTCCATTCTTTATTCAAACACGTATAAGTTTAATGCGCATGGATAAAACAGTACAGGTAAAGAAGTGTAAAGTATCACTTTAAATTAACTTTCTTCCTTGATAATCCAAGTAAAGATATTTACTTATCATATCTTATGGCAACAAAATACACTGACTGTGTTTTCATATCAAATCAGGATGATCATTTGATGCGTCACGTGACTGACCGCCATTACATCAGTTATATATATTCGTAACAAGACAAAAGGCAAATGTAACGAGTTCTCAGACTTCCAAGAATGTATGATTGTCGACACTGACTTACTAGCAATTTGTAAACTGAATACTGTTTATATGTTTCACTATTCAAAGAAATCTCTAATTAGTGTCTAAAATGAACTACAAACGAAAGAGAATATATTGGAAAGCTATCGGTAACAGTTCAAAGGTAAAGTACATGGACGGTCTTTTTGTTGTAAACTAATGTAAAACTCTGCTCTAGTCAACCAGTTTTTATAAAATTGTTAAGACTTAAATAATACAACAATACTAGGAGGAGGAAAATACTTATGGCATATAATTACTGGTCCAAAAACTTACTTCAGACAACAGAAAAGCTCAAACTGTGAACAGTGAATTAGTGGGAATGATAGACATGGTTTGGTGAATCATGTTTTACCTGAGTTGCTATGAGTGGTGAAATGGTAAGATATTTATTATTTAGAATAGAAAATAATGTCCACAATGTACTGGAATATTATAAGAGATCGGGTCTTCACACATTACTACATTTTTACCTTCATGAATAAGGGATTGAAGAAATTTAATGGGAAGAAAGAACAACACGCGTCAACACAAACATCGTCACAGTAATATTTTTCCATCACGACATTTTGTCACCAACCTTACCACACTTATTATCTCACGTTAAAGGTACGTTTTACGTAATCTTATATGTAGCATAACTTACTTTTCCTTGGAGAAGGAACGTATGTTTCTTCCTCCGTTCCTGGTTGACTTGGATCTAAGAAAAAAGCTTGAAATGTTTACAATGTTAACAATTAAAAATAAAATAATGGATGAAGTATATAATAACTAATTTACTGCTTAGTTTGTTCGAAACAGTTTTTCCTTTTCGATTTATTTAAAATTAAAATTCACAACTACTGGTCACACATATAAACGCTTTGAAGGAAAGCACAACTTACAACACAGGTTATGTCTCAGTGTGAGTCCTTCAGGACATTGGTAGTTTTCACTTGGTTGTACGCATGCTAAAATAAAGTATAAGATGGTTCGTAGTTCAAGTATTGTTGACATAAGAAATAATATTTTTGCACTGTTTATTTGTAATTTAGCACAACACTACATCATGGGCTATCTATGCTCTGCCCATCACGGATATCGAAACCTGGTTTCTAGCATTGGAAGCACGCAAACAGTTTGCTGGGCCACTTGGGGAATTTTTGACCTGATATGACACTTTAGGCTCATAACAAATTATTAACTACTTTTCTTCGTGAAAGCTCATACATTGGAAATCCTGTAAGGTATGAACGAAATCTAACAAATATAGTTGATGGCTTATCTTGCTCTTTATCTATTGTATCGTAAGTCACAGAAGGTTTCAAATCAATGTATTTTCATAATTAATAATAAATAAGGATTTACAATGCTAAAGTTAAGGGTTCGATTTCCCTTCGGTATGTACAGCGGATATTCCTTTGTTGCTTTCCTATATGAAAAACGCAAATTTTGGTAATTAAAGGCCCGGCATGGCCAGATGTGTTAAGGCATTCGACGTGTAATCTGAGGGTTGCAGGTTCGAATCCTCATCATACTCAAGAGTTGGCGGTGGGTGGTGATGAACCACAGAAACATTTTTCTGCCATAACACTGTTGCATTTTGTAATTTCAATATTTTCACAGACGATTAAAGAAATCATTCAACACTTTTGATTTTTTAAAATTATTTGTTCTATGATTTGTAAAGAAAACAAAACAACCTTTCTAATTTCTAACATAAGGTTATCTCGTTTTGACTGACTTCACGGAATGTCTTATTTCATTAATTGTGTTATGGTATTGATTAAATTTATTCATATCTATGTATGTATTTAGTTATTGTATATGATAAAATAGGCCCGGCATGGCCAAGCGCGTAAGGCGTGCGACTCGTAAGCCCGCGTCGCGCTAAAACATGCTCGCTCTCCCAGCCGTGGGGGCGTTATAATGTGACGGTCAATCCCACTATTCGTTGGTAAAAGAGTAGCCCAAGAGTTGGCGGTGGGTGGTGATGACTAGCTGCCTTCCCTCTAGTATTACACTGCTAAATTAGGGACGGCTAGCACAGATAGCCCTCGAGTAGCTTTGTGCGAAATTCCAAAACAAACAAACAATATGATAATAATAAATCAAAAATTATTTCGTAATGATAAATTTATATCTGCAGACAAGTTTGATTTTCAACATTTTCATACCTCAGGCTTAATGCGAACACAATGGCGGTGAGCTGTATGTTGGTAGTTGGAAAGGTGATTTCATGGATTTTGGAAAATTAATGTACAATCATTAAATATATATCAAACTTATAACACTTTACGCAAATTGTAGTAAAAATGGATGGAATCCGATTCATAATTTAAAGTTTTTTTTTAACTGATAAACACTACCAAAATCAATTCTTATAAGCATTTACCTTCCAAGAAATGACTGATGAAAATTGGTTTGTGTGCTTTTATCTCCCAGTTTCCTGCGTATTCAATAACGCACTTATACAGACCGGTATCAGAAAAATCAAATTTATAAATCATCAAATCACCCGTGGCTTTGTTTACCCGAATTTTATTATCGTCTGTTGCTATTCCACCGTAGGGGCCAAACCAATAATACTGGAAAACATCAATGGTATAAGTTTTGATCCCATAACTTTCAGGGACACACGGAATCACCTGTGGGGCGCCAAGTATAATACTTTGAGGTTTAAGCCTTATGTGTCCAGGCATTGCTATTATTATAGCATTTAATGCCATAAAAATCAATGTTTTAAATAAGAACGTCACCATCTCTATATCTTAAAGTTTGCTCGCAGTAGTGATTTTAACGTTTTCCAAAATGTCTCCTAATTATCTGTGTTGCTAAGATACTGTTTCATTGTTAATATTATAAATATTGTAAGCACGTAAGAACTACAAACAATATATCATAAAAGTTACGGAGTTCCGGATTAAACGCTAAAAGCTGACAAAGTACAGAAACTAAAACGTGTGAAATTTATGATGAGGCCACAGAAACCACAACTCCATTTTTACACAGCTTTGATTTGAATTTAAAATAAATAAATTCAAAAAATGTGAAAAAACGTCCAGTGTTTACGTTATTTTTATCACAAAATAAGATATTGTTGTTTCACATCATGCTTAGAGGCAACGAAGAAACACCACAACAATATATCATAAAAGTTACGGAGTTCCGGAATAAATACTAAAAGCTGATAAAAGCTACGGAGTTACGGATTAAACGCTAAAAGCTGACAAAGTACAGAAACTAAAAGGTGTGAAATTTATGATGAGGCTACAGAAACCACAGTTCCATTTTTAAAGAGCTTTGATTTGAATTTAAAATATACAAATTGAAATATGTGTGAAAAATCATCTAATGTTTACGTTATTTTATTACAAAATAAGACATTGTTGTTCACAATAATACTTGCTAAATAATCACAATTATTGTTGTAAAAAATAGTTCAAACAACTCGCCTGGCAGGTAAATCATATATACGGAATTTAAAAGTTTCTATTCTTCCCTTAAGTTTCCCCAATTTGAATTAAAATATTAAAAAATAAAAGCATCATAAACAAACTCTTTACATACTGGTTGGAACAGAATTACAAGAAAAAGAAAATTATTTATTTTCTCCCATGAAGATACCTAGGGGGCTGAGTATAAAAATCGTGGAGTTAATTACATCACAGGCCTAATATCAATGTCTTCTTACAAATATAGTTAATTGTGATCACACTCTATCAGTTTAGAAAACGTCTTCACCGTAAGATTCGTTGCTGTGACAAGCTGCTTATATAAAGATTGTGCTTATTGTGTTTGGTCGTCGGCAATGGATGGGACAAAGTATAGTTGATATAATATTGTACATGTTTGTTTTTGGAAAATTCGTGAGTGCTTACGAAGCACATGAGGTAGATATAGCACAGAGTGCTGGTTTTGTAACTGTGGCTGGAGGTGCAAGCAACCCTGTTAATGGAATTATCTGCAGTTATTCAATGAGAGACTGGTCGTTCTGTGAGTCAGCCATTTTCTCTTGAAGTTATTCACCTCATGAACAATCTGAATCTGTTCATTCCGAGAAAGATTTTATAGCCTTATAGCCACCACAGGATTTTCTCATGTTTCTTGTACACCTCCTGCAGAGTCAGCTCGGTCTAATATTGCGTATTTAGGTATGATTTCTCAGGTATGTGATGTTTTATCCATTTTTATGATTTCCTACAATCCTCATCCTTTTGTTGTTATATGATAGTTCTCAGTTCTTCTTTACCATATTTAGTTTTCCCACTTTCTTTTGATATTAGGGTTCATACAAAGCATTGTACTTTATAGTTGGTTGAGAGTTCCAGCATGTCTTGCTTCCTATGTGCTGCTGTGGACAGTTTGTTTGACGAACCAACAAGTAGCCTATCTGTTGTAAGACTCACAGGTGTTGGAATCCATTTTGCCAATTTGGGAGTATCCCCTGACTTCCAGTGCTTTTAACCCATGCCTCTGTATTATCCTTACTTTTGTGGTATTTATCTACCATACATTAACTTTCAGATACACTGTACCTAAAGTCCTGAGGTATTTGAGGAACACCCCTCTCCTTTGTTACTTCTAAGATAACTCATTTTTTCATTCTCTACTCTCACCTTGCATACATAATATTTCTGTTGTTGAAACATACTGGGTCAAAATGCAGCCTTCTGCCAGATTTATTTGCTGCCCACTTGGGAAATCATGTGTAGCTTTCTTTCTTAGTATATTTTCAAACGTATTCCAGAGCCTTTGGAAATGTATGCTGGGAACACCTGCATCAACACTCTACCCTTTCATTTTTGGTAGCACATTTGCCACAGTTGGAATCAAGACAAGCCCCTATTCCTGTTTCCCATTCTAGTGCTCCCCAGCTTTTACCTGTTCCTCTTTCCAGGTGTTTTTTTCAGTGTAGATCATCATAATATCAACAGTACCAGTTGATAACTGGATGGGAGCTCAGTTGTGTGACTCTTCTTCCCTTGGCAGTGTTTCACCACAGATTGGTGGATTATTTGGACGTGTCCTATGCTTCCTCTACCTTCCTCTTTTTATCACAGATATCCATTTCTTTCCTTCCTCAGGATCCCATTAACAGCCAGCTTCTGTTGGAGGTAGTTCAAGACCTTCTCGTCCAACAAGTCACTAAAATTCAAA